>NW_026571175.1:355500-360500 GCF_026225935.1 Boleophthalmus pectinirostris
GGACAGGCCTCATGGGAAAGCTCACAACCTCCAGCTTCACTCCCTGAGCTGCAGAGGCTGCACTAGCACTGATTCATGATCAGCAGCATAATGATTTGTCCTGATTTAGTACAGAAATATTGTATAAGCAGCTCTTGAGGTTACAATATGTCTGAGGAATAACTCTGGACCCGTACAAACTTGTTCTGTTTTTCATGTTTATATGATGCTCAAAATCACGTAGAAGTTCTTAACAACAGGAGAACAAATGACTCACAGCTGTAGTCCCAGTACAGCAGTATCTGTGTGTGTTTTCTTTACACTTTTGCTTCAAAAAATATCACCACAATTTACTGTTACATAACTGGTCTGAACATAGGTAAGCCTTGTAATGGACATGGACATTTCACTGTTGCTTGGAGAGACGCTGGACATTCTGACATAACAGTTGTAGACAGTACGTGCTGGTGTTGTCACGATACTAAAATCTCAAACTCAGTTTTGATAGTGTGATAGTAAGGAATACATTTGATACTCAATACTGATTCTTGTACCATGATAAAAGATTAAATAGTAGTACTTTCTTTTTTATTAGTATGCGATTTCATAGGTGCTCTTATACTTGTTCTCATACAGATCAACATCATTCTAAAGCTGTTCAGGAAAGGTTCATTTCTGCACTTCCCTGTGTTGTGAATGCATCATGGTTTGTCAGATGGTTCATGGCTTTATAAAACAGTTTGTACAAGTAAACATGGGTCTGTACGCTGACTCTCTCACCCCAGGAGAGAAAGAGGAGTTTAAAAGAGGTTGTGTACATTCATTTATGCATTAAGTTAAAATATTCCTCCTCTAGTCAGTAAGCCCTCTGACCTGACAGAAGCCAGTTCAGTTCAGTGCATATGATGATGTGCTGGGGTCTGACACTTCAGGTCAGCCCATATTAGTAGAAAAGCTCGAAAACCCCTTGCAATAATAAAAGAAGAAAATACATGTAAAGAGGAGGCACTCATGGGTCATGTGACTGTGGCATACCACACAAAACCACATGACTTTTATTAAAACAGTTGGGTTGTGCAACCCAACAGTGTTGTACAGTGTTTAGTTTCTGTGTATTTTTTATACTGAAATGACATGAGTTTTGATCCTGAAGTGTACAGTTGGGACAAAAAAGTTGGAGTCACTGGTCTCTCCTGATGGTGGAAATCCATTTGTGGAGATGAACAGGGTCTTTGGAGATGTTATAGAAGAAGAAGAATTCTTTAGAGACTTGTTGCTGGTACAGTCCACAGTGCAGCAGACGGCAAGCAGTATCAGTCCCCTACTACTTTGAGTAAACTTATGATGAGAGTTACAACCTGGTCAAACACTCATACAAGTTTAATCAGTCGATGGAGTCTTTTGGTATTTGGATTTGGTATTTTTTGGTATTTCTCTGTTAAAAGTCTTTTTTAGTGCTTTTTCTGCATAAATAGTAGTTTTTGCATGATCTCCCCCTGCAGGTGTAGTCTTATGAGTGCAGTTTGGGTTAGACCATAGACTGTATAAAACAAGTGGACGAAGCGAGTGTGACATCACCCACAGAGTTCAGCGCCGCTCAAATGAGGCTCGTGATGTTCACGGTTACAGGAGCCAATCTGGAGCCAGACTCTATGTTATGAAAATGCTGTTTCACAAGAACATGACAGTGGTGGAATAGCTGCCTTTTCTTATCATGGGTCCTGAGAGGCTTTTATATCATGATTCTAGAGGCCTCAGAGTTGATTTACCACAATTTTTGGGCTGAAATCATCCAAATGATTGAAGGTGTATGGAGTTTAAAAACAGTGGTACATATTACCACATGATGTCACAAGGTGGAACAGAGTATTTTCTGTTTGAGAGATGAACTCAACCTAAATTTGCAGGGTTTGTGTGTGAAATGAAAATGTGTGAATGAAACAAAACTCTTGTTTGATGATGAAACAATATTATAACAGATCAGGAAACAGTGTAATATGGGTTCTAAGGCTAAGTCATTATTTTAATTAGTAGTTATTAAAAATATTGATCTAAAGTATGTTAATAATAGAATCAACTACACCATCTCCTGTTCAAAACCACTGCTGGCGTCAACATAGTGACATTTCACTGTAGCTCTGGCACATTTTCATTCACGTGGTTTTATTTTGGAAAATGGCTACGTGACATTTTACAACAGAACCCAAATGTTGTGAGCGCTCAAGCACAAAGCACGATGCTGCAGGATTAGCACGAAAGCTTTATTGTTTTGAAAATGCTGTATTTGCCCAAAACAACATACTGACATGCACTTTTGTTTTTGACGTTCTGAATTCTTCCTCCCTTTTTGCTCCCCACGTCACTCCCCCTTCAGAACTCTACTGTATATCCCATCAGTTTTGTCACGTTTAGTGTATTGTTTTGTATCATGTTTTTGTATATTTATGGATATATATGTGAGAGCACTTGACTGAATGATACAGCTAACTGCAAAGAGGGTCAAATAGGGTTGGGAAGAAAACAGTAAAATGCTTAAACATGCATGGAGGACATATGTCATATTTTTGATGAGGGAACAATGGTAAAACATGGTAGAAAGCTCTCATGATGCATAATGCCTTACCCTGTCTCCCTTTAAACAAACCACAAGTGCTGATATGTTGTAGACAGTGAGACTATGTGAAAACAGTGTGCTCAGAGTACAGCTGAATTCCTGCTCTGTTCTGTGTTGTTGTGCTGGTCTCCTCTGACTGTGAGTTATGATGGGCTTACGCAGAGTCAAGCCCATGAAAGCAGTGCCATCCGTCAGAATGAGAGCAGCTCCACAAACAGAACATCTACTGTCCATGTGTAGGACAGAGGCAGGGCATAAGGTTTACCCAGCACAGATATGACAAGAGAGCAGCACCATCCATCAGAATCAAAGCATCTCCACAAACAGCACATCTATTTTCTGTGTGTGGGACTGGAGGGAGGAAATCAGGTTTATTCAGTACAGGTATGACATGTAAGAGCAGTACCATCCATCAGAAATGTGGAGCTGTCCTTTGACTCAATCAGAAATTGTATTGTATTCAGCTTCTTGACTGAGTGAGAATTATCACCCTAAAAGTGAATAGAGACAAATGCAAAATGGAGCTGACAGTCCAGTGCACCAGGCACATACTGAGTGCTGATGCCCTTAAGCCTGATTACAGTCAAATAAAAACCTTCACAGAAAGTCCACAACCACAGAACAAAGCTGCTGTGAGAAGATTCTAGGCGTGGTGCTGTACTTGGCAAAGTTTATTCCCAACTTCTCTGATGTCAGTGAACCCTCTCTGAAATCTGCCAGAAAGCAGAACTGGCACAGAGCTTTGACCACACCTGTGTCCTAGTACTGATGTAAACACAGACGTGACTCTGTAGAGGATTGGGAGCTGCACTCGCACATGCAGCCGGCACACTAGTGTCTGTCTGTGTCTATAATCTATAACCATCCTCCTCTCTACAAGCTCTCACATGTGACGGCCACAGGATCAGGATGCTTGTGTTTGCTGTGCTCACCTCCACAGCAAACACGGTCTACAACATTTGACACAAATCACCTTACGTCATGTGATATTTAGCACTGGGACTTTCTCTTAATTCTCCATTTAAATGAATGGGATTCCCACTCAATCAGAAGTGCCACCCGTAACAGAAGTGCCACCCGTAACAGAAGTACCACCGATACACCCACACCAGAGGTGTGGCTAACTGATACACCCACACCTCTGGTGTGGGTGTATCAGTTAGAAGAGTCCACAGAGCACAGGGCAGAGTAAGGGGCAGAGGGCACCCTGTCAGGTGCAGTGACGTCACACCTGACAGCGCTATCACAACACAACAGGTTTGTGAAGTCGTAGTCCAGTGTTTGGGATCATGTTCTTGTATAGCTCTGGAAAGTGCCGTACAGGAGCATGGGTGACATAGGCTGAGCCGTGCACAGGCTCGTACTGCTAACCACAGGCTTTGAACAGGGCCTGGGAGAGATCACTAGACTGTTCAGTGATCTGTGGATGACTAAAACCTCTCCAAGCATGTTTTTGACAAGGTAGCATTATAACATGGTAGAAAGCTCAAAAAGTCAGTTTTGCAGAATACACTGTGTTTAAGATCTGAAAATGGGCCTCAGTGCACTAGTACTGAACATTGTGTTGAGTATCAAACTTTTTCCTTGGTATCAAAGTGTAGTTAGAACTTTTTGTATCATAACAAGTGTGGGGACTGTGCAAAAAAATGTATTTTGATCATCCAAAGATCCAGATTTGTCATTTGATGAGCTTGGGTGTTTCTACAGCCAATCCTCTGTCAGTAAAAAACTGTGGTTTGTAGAAGACTCAAGACTTTGGAAGAATCTGACTTTATTTTGTGTATGGCAATGATTAAAAGTCTGTATTGTTTTCAGTTAATTAATACTGAAAGGGCTGTATTCGCCTAAAGAAATTGTACTAAATAAAATACGTACTGCTGATCTCAAAACTATTCCATATCTCTATGTATCTGACCCAAACTGCAGTGACAAGACTACTGCAGGGGGAGTTCATGGAAAAAATAAAACGAGTCGACCTTTCAACCATGTTACGCTGTTGTCCCTGCGACAAAAACATACCTGTTTTACTTTGTTTCATTCAAACTTGTTTCAGTAATCTAAAGCCATATTTTGAGAACTTCAAAAATGCTCTGGTCACATTTTGCTCAATTACTTGTATCATAGATAAAAACTACAGACTATTCTGTGCTCTAATTTTGTTCATTACAAACACATGGCTCTATTACTATCTGTTCTATTAACTTAGAATTCTTTTCTGCCTCCTCTCTCCTCCCTCCCCTCACTCATGCAGCCTGGATCTGCGTCATGTGCATCTGACATTCCCATATCATAAATCCCAAACTTGTTCAGCTCTGCCGCTCTGTGTTTGCTTCTCCATTCCTCAGAACAAAGGCCGGCCAACTCAGAGCTCCAGTGGTCAGGAATAGTTTTACCTCCATAACTCAAG
>NW_026571175.1:365500-620500 GCF_026225935.1 Boleophthalmus pectinirostris
CCAGGATCAGGTGACCAAAGTGTGGGAGACAGCACAGGGGAGTGCATAAAGCAGAGACACTGTCTGTTGGCCCTCTCTGTTTTGTGGTCTTTGATTCACCAGAGCAGGTATTCACTCAGCACATGCCCAAAGCTCTGCAGCCAAGAGCCACACACATGAGTCCAGCTCCATTCATCACCACGACCAAAGCAAAGCACTACAGCAGCGGAGCGTGTTTCAGCTGCACACCACAGGACCTCCGGCAAAATATGGACATGTCTCAAGGCTTGTTTTTGAGAACACTTGAATCTGGATTGTAACCTCTTTAATATTAAAACAAATCAATAATCAATAATAAAACAAAACACAAAAAGATGAACTTCTAAACCTTCTGTAATCTTTCAAATGTAATTCAGTTTATTTTTGCAGAACCTGACACAACAGCAGTGCCTCACAGAGCTGCACACAGTGGTTGATTTAACCAACAGAAAGTTAGAAAATCAAACAGTGAGAGTCAATAACAGACAGACAGATGAACCAAATGAGGCAGTGGTGACTTTTCTGCACTTCTGGGGTAGGGTGGAAAAGGTATAGAAAATCAGATACTAAAACTAGTATTGAAACTAGACACTAATTTGGGCAGGGATCAATAAAAATAAAAAAAAGTCATGTTTGGAACTTGTATCATGACAAAAATATACATAACGTTGCCATCACAGGGACTTTAATAAGGTAAGGATCTGGAGGTATAACCCCTGATGTACACTGACTGCCAGTGCGGAGCGGTTTTGCCCCACTGACTACGATCTGTTGAATGTGGAAACAGCGCTCTCGAGGCAACGTGTTTGTGGAAATAGCGTCTACAAGAAGTCTTACTTGGTAAACAACAGCAGCATTTCACGCTATGCCCACTTAATCCTGCCTCTGGATATCACTTTCTCATGCTTTTGGATACCGTGACTATCTACAATGGATGAGTGCATTTGTGAAGTACCAGGAGTATGCAGGGATATTTTATTCTGAAAATACACCAGATATCAGTTCTGCAAGTCTGATTTCCTGTTTTACTCATGTGATTTTGTCAGTTTGACGTCAGAGAACACTACGGGGTCTGGAAAAGATTGACCGCACCTGTAGTCAATGTGTCAGGATGCAGTTGACTTAAGTTTTTAAAGGTTGTACAGAGGATTTTCCAAGGAAGGAGAAATCTAGCGACTGTTTGTCCTTTTCAAATGTTGCGCATGTGTGAAACCACCCCCCCTCCCCCACAGCTCCCTACGTAGAAACGCCTCCTCCCTCCTCCTAATGCCTCCTCCCGCCTCCTCCTTACGCCAAAAACAGGTTTGTTTCTAGAAAACAAGTACTCATCGCTGCACATGACTTGTAAACAACTAACTACAGTGTTGGTTAGGCAAGGTGGAGAAGTGAGAAGCAGGGGGAGGGGGTGAACAGACATTTCGTGCGCGGAAAAGAAGTGATGAGAAGGGAGGAGAGCGAAACAGGGAGCGGGGAGAGGAGCAGGAAGGGGTGCAGAGAGGGGTGTGCGGAGATTCAGTGCGAATGAAGCTATTACCACTACACGCAGCAGCAAGCGGACTCTTTCTTTGCATTGAAAATTACGTTTTCAGACATAGGATGTCGCATTCGTGTCCTGAAAAACGTTTGTCTAGCTCTTGGAAATAAAGTACGTTTTCAGAATAAGCAGAAGTTTCCTGTCCAGAAGTTATTTGGCGACCAGTGCGTCAGTCTTTAGATCCTTCGTCTGCTTCAGTCGTGCCATCGCTGGAATGAATCTCCAAGAATCACCTTAGTTTGGCTTCGCTGCTTTTCCCCTTGTCTTCTTCTTTCAGCAACCTCAAAAACGGACTTTCTTTTGCGGCTAACTGCTCCTGGATTCTTGTCTGCCATTGCAACAAACTTTGTGTTAACTGCAAGGAAGATATAGGTCAAACAAGCCGCTAAGAACTGTTGCGTTGGTGGAGTAAACAGCATCTGTGCGTCTTGCGTCTGTGGACTGTGTGACAGACGTACGTAAACCACGTAACGGCGGCGCGCAGGCAAGTCAGTTACGTTAGAAACATAGGGAGTTTGATTGACAGCCTATCAGATAATGAGACAGTGTCGTTATCTATTGGCAAATGTTTAGCCCCACCACGTCCAGAGTTGATGAATTTTTATTCTCTTTTTTTGGTCATCATAATTACAAGGCTACTGCATCTCTATAATGCTATCATTGACAATTTGAAACCAAAAAAATCCTCCATACAACCTTTAAGTGTTGCGGGACCCGCGTGTGCCCCGAACAACAGCGCACCTGCAGTCACTGGAGACCGGACATAAACAACAGTGTGATTGGTGTAACAGATATCCACATTTCAGACTCCGCCCCCACAGCCAAGTGTTTGTAATCAACAACTGGCTGTAATCATGTAATCACGTGCGATGTCACATACTACTTGAAATCGCAGTGGCCATTGGACCCAGGACACACCCATTTTTATACATTTGATCAGAAAGCAGCATATAGAACAATATATATGGTTTAGTAGCAAAAACGAGGTCTGACTGTTCAATTCCTCTTTAATAATCATGTTGGTTTTGTTACCGTCTTCTCCCTCTGCTGGTCACTGAGAGCGGTGAAGACGTAGACATAACCAAACTGCTAATTTTCACAGCCTGATGCTAAAACACTGTTGCTTTGTTGTCAAGGTAATTTGAGTGGTGAAATGACTAGAGCAGCTTGTTGTTTTGAAAACTGTGTTTTTATCTGTTCAGGAGAAAACACCAAAATAAAGGGTAAGAGTAAGGGATTTATAACAGCAAAAATTTGAGAGGGGCAGAAGAGGAGAGACAGAAGAGGAGCAGAGGAGGGGAGGAGCAGGAGAAAATAGAAGGGGAAATGAGGGATATAATAGGAGAAGAGAGCAGAGGTGAATAGAAGGGTGGAGAGGAGGGGTGGTCTCCATAACGATTGTGATGAGAAGAAAAAGGGTCAAAGCTCTCCTCCTCAATGCACCTATGAATGTACATCAGGCATGTCCAAACTACGGCCCGTGGGCCAAATGCAGCCCTCAGACAATTTTTTCTGGGCCCTCATGCTTCCAGGTGAATTGGCACAAATTACCTTGCATCAGTTAAAAATTTACTTTTTACTGCAAGTTTTTTGAAAAGCTACCTTGAAAAAGCTAATATTTAATATTTAGTGTGTGGTTTTCAGGATCGTAGCATGAATAAAGACTGATGGCTCATTGTAATGTGTTAAACATGCAAATATTTCATTTGTTCACTGTATTGAGCACCAGTGTATGGCCCTCTGCCTCTTTTGTGTTTAGATATGTGGCCCTTTATGAAAAAAGTTTGGACACTCCTGATGTACATGCTGCTTTATCCAGGCTTTAACTAAACCTCGCCTTTGTGTTTCATGCTTTTTTTAAATTTATTTTTTAACCTTAACACATTTGTATGAAGTGGGGAGTAGTGTAAATAAGACAAACAACAGCAGCTGCCAGCTTCAGGAGGAAAAGCAGAGGAGAGCAGGAGGGAGAGAGCACCGACAACAACTGAACTCAAAATAACAACATTATACACACACACATTCTCAGCCTCTTTTGAGTCATGACACTTTTTCAAATATTTGAAATATTTCTCTTGCCCCTGTGTCTGGGTCTTTCTGTTTGGCTTTGGTGATAGTTTTATTTTATTTTATTTATTACATTTTTTCTCCAAGGCACATCTGGCCATACCTCAAGGCACACAAGTGTTCCCTGCACACAGGCCAATATTACTCTATTTTCTGATGTTCTAATGTTAATTGTTTCCTGAGTTGTGTTTTGTTCCATTCACACGTGTTTAACACACAAACCCTGCAGATTTAGGCTCAGTTATTCTCTCAGACAGAAATACAGGAAGTGCTTCACTGGGTTTTTAAACTCCACACACCTTCACTCGAATCATTTGGATGATTTCAGCTCTGGAACTGCTGATCTCTACTCAACCAAAGGTAAAAGGTGCTGTTCACTTGACATCGCAAGGTAGAACTGCGCACTTTGAGTTTTGGAGATGTAGACAGAAGAGGCTTAAAGCTCACAAGAGTCTGTAGGACCTTTAAACAGATTTTTAACCTTGTTTCCTGAGGCCCATATTTTTCTGTTCAAAGTCACCTGGGGCCCAGTCACATCATAAATGGGCCCGGTCAATCAAAAGTAAACAGCAGGGCCAAAAATTCAGGTTAATGCATCTGATATAAAAATGTATTGAACAGATACATATGTACTCTAGTTTATGAAACTGTTGACCTTTTTTCTGTACCATTTTTGGTTCTAAAGTTACATACGTTTTAAACAGACCATGTATGAAACATGGAACAAAAATTATTTCCCAAATTTCAAAGACCTGCAAATCATGTAAATAAATGGATGTATTTCCTCATATCTTGTGTTATTCCATCTTTGAACTGTTGATGAAGGTACATGATTTGAAAAAAAAAAAAAAAGTATTTAAAATGATAAAAATTTGCTTGGAAGGACTGACATATTTTATAGAAATAGTTTCCTTTCATTATTCCATTCATTCAAGTATTAGTAGTAAGTACAAATGATGTAAAATCATGCACCTTCTACTTGTTTGCACAATTTTCCCTCCGTTACTTTTCCCTCCGTTACCATGACCTTTCTTAATAAAAAATCTCATGAGTCAAAAAGTAAGAGGTTTTTCAACCTAATCTTGTACCATATGGTAGAAAACTATATGAAGCAAATATTCAAACCAGTTTGTTAAGGATATGGAAGTGAGAACCAAGAGTTATCACTGTTTGGATTTATTGCCCAAAAAGTGCTGCATATTTCATTCCCTCTGTTACCAACATGAGTTTTTTTTATTTTTTGTCAACAACTTGAAAGAATATCACAGGTTTAACTTTACCCTGTTGGAGTGTAACTCTTTCCTACATTTTGATACTTTACTTATTTCAATAGTCCCTCTAGTTTCTGAATAAGAACTATTTGAATGTCAAAAATCTGACCCTGTTTCCCTCCATTACCACTTGACCGGACCCAAGTACGTTCACATGTGAAATACAGGATATTCAGGAGGTGCTCATGCACATATTTAAGAATCACTATCCCCATATGATCTTTTACTGTTTTGAAAATGCTCTTCACCCAAAACAGTGTATTCATGTACATCGCATCACGCTGCTGTGTACAGTTTTGTATCATCATTTTGTATATTTATGAAGAAATGTGGGAACATGAGTGATGTTCCAATAGAGTTCTGGAGAGATCGCTAAATTACACAAACACACAGAAACCTCTTCAGGCACGTTTTTGATGAGGGAACAATGTTATAACATGTCAGAAGCTCCAAACAGTTCATTTTGGACTGTTTGGAGCAGAGGTGGGCAGTACTCATTTACATTTACTCATTTACATTTCATTTAAATGTAACCTTTTAAAGAAATGTCTAGTAGCATACAATACTCTACTCTTACTTGAGTAAAAGTTGTGCTTACTCTTCCTACTGTAAGTCTGCAAATGACAAAAGCTTTATGTTGACAATATGAACATGATTTGAACATTTGTGTTTGTTGCAGGGCTCCTTCAGGTATGATTTTGTTTGCCTCATTTTTGTGTCTTTTCTTTGAAAACACCAGATTTAGTGCAATATTTAAAGGGGGATTATGCTAAATAGACTTTTGCTGCGTTCTTATTTGGCGCTTGTCCTGTTCCCTCATCAAAAACATGCCTAAGGAGGTTTTAGACATCATCCATGCATGTCACCCATGCACATTTGTGTCATCTAGGGATCTCTCCTGGGCCCTATTTAAACCCTCCTTATGTTTAGCAGCATGAGCTCTGCTCACAAGTCTATGCCACTCATGCTCCCACACCACAATTCTCCATAAATATACAAAAACATGAAACTGTGCACAGTAACGCAACAAATCTGATGTGATATGCAGTAGTTTCATTAGTGGGCTGCACTTAGTGGGATGATTGTGCTATTAAAGTGCTCTGAAGGGGGAGTGACTTACTGTGGAGCAAAGGGAGGGGAGAGTCAGAGCATCAAAAATGGAAGTGAAACATGTTATGTTATGTTAATAAGGTGTTTACAGTGAAAAGAATTTTCCAAACAATAAAAGGAAATATAGTGATCTGTTTAGCTCAATTTATGGTCGTGCGTCAAACGTCTGCGTCGTGCTGCAGACTGTCCACACCCTCCACAGAGCGTCTCTGTCCACTGACGTGCACACCTGAAATTTTATAACTACATGTCGAACTGATGCACACGGCACGGGAAAGCGACGCAGACAGTAAGGCATGTGATTGCTCCTCTACCACCACAGCTACATACACTTCCAGTACTCCGCTTTCTCACATTTTAAAATCCTTGCACCCTAGCATTGTGCCAGGGAATTACTTTGCAACGCAAAGACCTAAACGCAGATGCATAAATCCACAACAATGGCAACAAGGTGATGGAGGCAGAACTATAAAGACAGAGACATTTAGACATTAGCAGTTAATACCCCCGTTTTAATATTTTGTCCTTCCAATTACTCTAACTTTAAATTAAAATCAAATGTTATGTCCCAACCCCACAGATGTGTGACCCCACACCCCGTCACTGCGGTGTTTAGGGGCCCCTTCAGCAAAACGCTGCCACTGCTGCTCAGACTGTGACTCTACAACAGTTATGTGTTCCTACAGAGAAAGCTGTTATTTGATTTTATATAGTATTAGTCATTATTAATCTTAATCTTAATAATAATAATAATAATAATAATAATAAACTTTAAAAAAAAAACATTTAATTACAATAAAAATACACAAAAAATGGTTTATCCTCTAGCCAGGTCAATCAAAACAAGCCAGCAATAATATTAAGACTACTACTACTAATAATAATAATCTAAAAATCTGTTTGGAAATCCCCCCAGATACATTCAAATTATACACAAATATTAAAATAATAAGCTCGGCAGACTGATAATATCAAATATATATAGTTTTTTACTGAGTCGGCGTAAAGCTGCGATCGTGCAGGGGCCCCATCAGTGGGGGTCCGGACTGTCTTTGAGGGGACAGTCAGAGTCATTTTGTTTCGGGGGCCGTATCCAACCGACTTTGATCCCAAAGTGTCCGGATCAGAAAACTCATGTCATATAAACCCCCAAAATAACAATAAGTTCAAATATTTGTGCAGAGAAACACAAATCTATTACAGAAATCGTTTTTAATTGATGAACTCTTTCTTTTACAAAATATTATAATATTATGAACAACCTGAAACTTTAAGAAAAATGCAATTTCAACACAATGTTTGAACATGAACTTGTATGTAAACAGGAATAAGTCAATTTTTGTTGTAAAATCCTGCACTCGGCTCCACTTTTCTCATGTTGGGCATCTTTCTGATGAGGGTGTCACGGTCAACAGTCAAAACGATCGTCCTTTAAGAGCATTTGGAAAGAGACAAGTCTTCATTTGTGCTGCTCTGGTGGGAGGGGCCACGTACAGAGACGCTGGAGACGCTGCTGTGATGAACACCACAGAAAATTTACAATGTTTTAATAGAAAATATAATTCAAATATTTTTGTAGAAAATCAACTGAGGGTCAGATTAAAGGTCTTGGAGGGCCAGATCTGGCCCCCGGGCCGTATGTTTGACCCCCCTGCCTTAAGGTCTTTTTACATCCATACCGGCCATACCGGCTTGTAAAAGCCTGATCCTGTCAGATCTCAGAAGCTAAGCAGGCTGGGCCTGGGTAGTATTTGGATGGGAGACTGCTAGGAATTCCAGGTGCCACAGTGGGGTGCCAGTGGCAAAAAAACTGTCATTGTGTCCTTAGGCAAGACACTTCACCCACATTGCCTAGTATGAAAGTGGTGTGAGCGTGAGTGATGGTGGTGGCCGGAGGGGCCGATGGTGCAGATTGGCAGCCTTGCTTCCATCAGTCTGCCCCAGGGCAGCTGTGGCTACAGTAGTACTTTACCACCACTGAGTGTGAAGTGACTGAATAATGAACTGTAAAGCACTTTAGGTATCTTGAAAGGTGCTATATGAATGCTATCAATCAATCCCAGTGCAAATTTCAAAGTTCTTAACCAGAAATAAAACAATATAAAACAGGCTGACAACTCACATTTAAATTGTACTTTTTAGTAGTTTTTTAAACATGTATTTGTAATTGAGCAAAATTCTAGTACTGCAAGCCATTTAAAGGGCCCATACTAAACTATTTTCTAATCCATGGTATATTGTAGTTTCCTCATCACAAACAGACCTTGAGTTGTGTTTTGTTTCATTCTCACATGTTTGAGTAGCCCTAGTTTGTTAGTCTGATTCTAGTGAAGGTGTCTAGAGTTTAAAAACACAGTGGAGCACTTCCTGTGTTACCACATAACATCACAAGGTAGAATTTTAAAAGCAATTTCTCAAGAAGGAAAACCCAAGCATGAGCACAGGTAGATCATACACTGGGACTCTGCTGCTCATGTCTGCAGAAAAAGGACGCGCTCCTTCCCCAGGGCACAATCATGAGGCCACACTGCACACTGTATGAAGAGTAAACAAACCCAAAAGAAACACGCTCCAATCTTCACTCCTTAATACAAATCTCATCATGACAAGTGGGAGTAGATTGTAGGGTTGTCAAAAATACTGAAAATCAGATACTAATTAATACTAAAGCTAATATCTAATCTACAGCTGCACATGGTAAAATAAAAGAAAGTTCTACCATTTGATATGGAAAATCACATTCTATTGTCTAAAGAAAGAGTGATTTTTTAAAATTATTATTATCATTGTGATATCACAATCAGTTTTAAGTCTATTGCTTAGTATTCAATTTTGAAGTTAAATTTTAGTATCATGACACTAGTACAGTGGCACAGTTGATAAGCGTTCACCCTCCAACCAGATTATGGCTGCTTCAAATCCAGGTGGATTAAACACTTCACCCACATTGCACAGTAATGACACTGTCTGTGTAAGGAAGGGCATCTTGCTTACATCACCTCGTACAGGTTCAGTACACTGATAAACTCATTACACTGATAAACTCATAACATTTATGACAAAAGTGCATGTTCTAAAAGGCTACGTGCACAAAGCAGGTCTTGATGCTCAGTGGTTCACAACACAAATAAAATGTGACTTGAATCAGATTTCATATGTGACCCCAGAGTTCTGATGAGCACAAGAGGAGTGGGGGTCATGTCACAATATGAGAAAGACTGTAGGAGTGAGCAAGCACCTTCCTTTCATTATATATTCATCACAAATGTGTCATCATTTTCTTTGACTATAAACAGCTAAAGGTTGATATTTGACTTTCGTTCTCTCCATGTATTTGCACTTTTTGTAACTTCACTGCTGTTCTGCCCTGCAAAGACAGACTGCTGTAACATCAGGTTTGGTCAAAAATGAGTTCATGCCATTTTGTTTGTATTTCAGAGCTCCTTTATCATGTGAATACTGTGAAAAATATTAAGCTTCTTTTTGTTGCGGCCTTAGCACAGGATCTGAACACATTCAATAAATAAACCTTTGTTTTTAATGATACTTCAGTGATCTTTAAAGTGAAAGTATTGTGTGTATTTCTTCATAATGTACACACTCTACTGCAAAGTCACTTGTGTTAAACTGTTTCACTGTGAGTGTCGCCGCACGATCCTGATCATCGCCCTGTCGGCCCTCGGGCCTGATAACATCAATTTTGAGCTCAGTATTTTTCACATACAAATATTTCTTCATTATAGAAACTAGTTGTCACATTTTGGAGTCCTGCCTATTCTACTTTTGAGTGGACAAAACAGAAACTTTGAAGTCATGTTTCTCAGTTTCACACTCTGGAGAGTGAAGGTCTTTTGCCTTTGGGGAGTGTTGTCTCAGTGTATTTGCACGCTGTAACTTCACTGCAGCAGTGTGACAGGAATGTTTATGGTTTAAATGTGTTTTATGCCTGACTTTTCCAGGGAAACGTGTGGCACCTGGAGCATTTGAAGGCAGTAAAAGTCAGATCAGTCTAACTTGTGTGTTCACACAGCAAAAGATCAGAGAGTGGCCTGGCCTTTTCCATGAACTTAACAAGAGAGATGGATTTGCCCTCAGACCAGCGCACATCTTACCCATAATAATGACATACAATGATTACATATGGTTTACTGTTCAATGTCCACTGAAAAAAGGAGATGAACAAAAGTGAAATGATTTTATGAATCGTGTTAATCCATACTTCTTATCTGATTGTTATCGGAAGGGAAAAAACACATTTAACAGTGACAGAGTAAAGGTAAGTATATTTTAGCTGAGTTACAGATGGCAGATAAGAAATTGGATTCCTCACCAAACGCTGACTTGATCTTATGATGAACCACTGTTTTTTTTAGTGATGGCAACTTCAATATGTCGAGCCAGTATGCTAGCATGTTAGCAACATCTGCTTGGTGTTTACTGATGCACGGCACCACACACAGATAAAGACTGAAAATATCATTTTTCCAGAGCATAATATAACTGCAGTATATCTAATGTATCTAAAAATCCAGACAACAAATCCACAGCATCACATAAAGAGGCTAAACTGTGGTGGAGAATGGAGATGGAGACAGACAGGTCACATCTGTGGAGAGGCAACCCGCACTGGGGGTTGCCTCTCCACAGATGTGACCTGTCTGTCTCCATAGGGATAGATAACTTAAACCATGCTGTGGAACATCCCCAGCAGAGCAATAGCAATAGCAAACCAGGTGGCAGATCCACAATCAGAAAAGTTCCCTAGTGTGTCTTTAAGCAGATGTATTGACAAGATAATGTGAGCAGTTTCTACTCTCTACACACTGTACTATAATTCATATTTTTGCTCTTCCTGTACTGCACTTTTCTGGACTTAGATGTTTATTATTTTTCCTGGTATCTGCTGTAGCCTTTACCCGTTTGGAGGTTACAGCCCGAGTGCATCGATCACCACAGGCACCACTGATGTCTTCACCTTCCAGGCTTTCTCCAGCTCCTCCTTGAGCCCCTGGTATTTCTCTAGTTTCTCATGTTCTTTTTCCTGATATTACCATCTCTTGGTATTGTGATGTCCACCACCACGGCTCTGCTCTGTTGTTTATCCACCACCACTATGTCTGGTTGGTTCATCACCATCCTGTCAGTCTGTATCTGGAAGTCCCACAGGATCTTGGCTCGGTCATTTTCCACAACCTTTGGAGGTGTTTCCCACCTTGACCTTGTGGTCTCCAGCCTGTACTCTGCACAGATGTTTCTGTATATTATCCAAACCACTTGGTTATGTCGCTTCATGTTTGCTTTCCCTGCCAGCATCTTACACCCTGCAGTTCTGTGCTGGACTGTCTCAGGAGCCTCTTTGCACAGTCTACACCGTGGCTCCTCTGGTGTTTTTGCTGATGTCCTTCTGTGCTGTCCTCATGCTGAATCTTGTTGCAGGCAGCACAGCATTATCCTTGTCTTCTCTAGACTCTTTCACATCTATCACAGGTGTTCAGGGTGAACCTGCTCTCAACTGCGAAAAGCACAGAGCACCACTGGCGGACTTGGGCCCACTACAGGACGCCCTCAAGCCACCCTCATGAAGTGTATTTGTGATTGTTTGGGCAGAGACATTCAGACCAGTGGTCTGCTGGAGGTCATTCTGTAGGGCGCAGGCACACAGGAGCAGATATGGGTCTTGCTGATGGGTTGAGGACCTTCTATTGCCCTGTCCTGCTAAATGCCTGTCTCCTGAAATCTTCTGTTCTCATGTTCTGGAGATTGTGCAGGGACACACATTAAATGTCCTTGCAACGGCCTGTCCAGACGTGCCATCCTGGAGAAGTTGGACAATCTGTACAGCTTCTGTAGGGTTAAGGAACAGCCTCATACTCCCAGTAATGATGATCAGTGTAGGCAAATCAGCACTTGAGGAAAACCAACCAAAAAAGACCATATATATATATAAATATAAATACCCGTCTTTTCCATGGTGAGTATACACACACACACGGGCCATCTCACTGCAGCCTGTGAAACATTGATGATGTCTGCTCCGTAGGCCTTACATGCACTTTAGTCCCAAAGTAAAAATAGTGCACACAGCTGATCCAGGGAGCAGTACAAGCCTTTCAAATGCAAATGACTTCAGTCGACATAAATGAACCATCTGTGGCGAGGAGTGGAGGAGACTTTAAACACTCATCTGAGCACTTCTGATTCACATTTGAGCAAAAATAGTAACGAAAGGTACTGTATGTGTGCCATCGGCAGCACACTCAAGGGACTCTGACCCAGTATTGTCATGATAAACAACTCTTAAACCCTTATACAGGCTCATAGGAGCAAAAACACAAGCATGAGCACAGGTAGATCATACACTGGGACTCTGCTGCTCATGTCTGCAGGAAAAGGACGCGCTCCTTCCCCAGGGCACAATCATGAGGCTACAGTGAATGCACACTGTATGAAGAGTAAACAAACCCAAAAGAAACACGCTCCAATCTTCACTCCTTAATACAAATCTCATCATGACAAGTGGGAGTAGATTGTAGGGTTGTCATGATAATAAAATTTTAAACTCGATTTTGATACTGAGGACTAGACTCATTATTCAATACTGATTCTAATACCAGAATGGAAAAAAACAAAACAATACACACACACACGCACATTTTATTTAGACAACAGAATGTGATCTGCAGCATTAAATCACAGTAATCTTTTTACCATGTGTCCTTATATGTGTGGAATCCTCAGTGGTCCAGGTAGGTTCATGTTGGTCCATGGGTGTAGACTAGTCTATGTGCTCTTACACTTGGTCTCATACAGCTCAACATCATTCTAAAGACATTCAGGGAAGATTCTGCTCTGTCCTGTAAGTGGGACCTTTGTAGTATCAATACTTGTGAAAATGAGTGTCTAATTGTGATACTAGTTTTAGTATGAATTAGTATGCATTGATACTCTATTTAGGCCCGAGCGCCAGAGGCTGGAGAAGGGCCTATTAGTATCACAAAGTGATGCTCCTAGTGGACAGATAATGGTGACCAGGGACCCTCGCCATGACGTGCGCCAGGTTTCCGAAAATGTTTGTCGGTTTAGTTAGTTTGTCGGCCAAAAAAAGCGGAACATTGTTCTCGTATCAGAATATTATTCTATTTCTTTCTTTCTGTCTTTCTGTCTATCTTTCTTTCTTCTTTCTTTCGTATTATTTTTCTCCTAACCAACTCACCCATTTTTCACCCAGTGAACCAAGATGAAAAGTCCTAAAATTTACCATCTGGTAAAACAACCACTTCTTTTGGTTATTTCCATTTTGCAAAAGTCAATAAAATGGCACATCAGCGTCCCCAAACAACTCAAAAATGCATTAGGGAACACAAATGACGCAAAAAAAAATTGCACATAGAATCATGAAAATTGACAAAGAAGTCGATTACTAAAAGAAACAGAAAACACACACCAAAATTCTTGTAGAGGTGCAAATGCAAGGAACAACAAGACAAAAGTAAAAAAATGCATAGCACACTCAGATGTCCGATGTCCGAAAGAGTCTTTATTTTCAAAATAACATTTTGGGGAAAAAAAAGGCTTCATGAGATATTTTTCTTGCTTTGGACCACAACACACAAAATGGTTGCCAGCCCAGGTGCTCATAAACCCCTCCAATGAACGGGAGGTTCTACAACAAGAAAAAAAGTTTAGATATTTGCATAAAAAAAAAAAAATCAATGAAATACAAAAATAGTTTGACCATATTCAAAAAACATCTTAGCTCAAACTCCACATTCACAGTCCGTGAGGAGTTAGAGTCTTAACCCTTGAATTGTGTTAGAAAGCTACACGCGTCTTTAGTGTTACCGGGTCAAATTTGACCCGTGATTTAACTCAGCCTGAAAATACTTAAAAACACTAGATATCATCCAATATTGTTTTTCCCCTCATAACTAACTTAGTATGTGTTCATGTCCATGGAAACATTTTTATTTTTTTATTTTTTTTTTGGCTGCACAGACCTTTTATCTTAAAATATACCACTCGTTTTTGATTACAAAAACTGCTTAAATTCACTAATTATATTTCCTATAGTGATAAAATGTGTAATTATATTATATAATTATACTATAATCATAATAATTTTATATATAATACATATAATATAAATCTAATTTATATAAGTATAATTATATTGGGTGTCAAGAGGCTTGGTGACCATGAACTGTCACTTTTTCTTGACTTGAAGACGTCTCTTTCAGTCTTTGTGACATCTGGGTTCTCCTCACCACATGTGTGCTCTTGTTCAGGGTCATACTGAACCTCATCCTCATCCACAGACGTATATATGAATGGACATAACTAACGCTGTAGCCACCGCGTTCCAAATAGAAAGTTCTCCAGGAGGCTCTTAAGGCTCCTTCTGACTCTGGCTCCAATTTACTTATGTTAGGATCTTGTCGTCCTTCTCTCTGTACCTGCTGCTGTGAACCTCGTCATTTGGTCTTAAAATATACGTATTAACCTGCGACACATGATCCTGATTTTTTTTTTTTTTTTTTTGGCTGTTTTGTCCGTCCAAAAAATCCTATTCATAACATATAACCTGGCTCTAGATTCGCTCCTGTAACCGTGAGCTTCATTTGAGCGGCGCTGTGGGTGACGTCACACTCACTTAGTCCACTTCTTTTATTCAGTCTGTGCCCTCATCCTCATCCTCAGACACATCTTCCTCAGCTTCACTTTCCTCTCTGTCTTCAGAATCACTGTCATGACCAAAAATCTGATCCAGCGCCTCATAAACAGTGAACCTGCTCATGTTGACTGATGCTGCAACAGATACAGCTGATAATATCTCACTAAAACCCTGTTTATATATGACAATGTTTATTTTAGATTCAAAATGTGTCAATGTGCTGCAAGAAAGAGAAGAGTTCACGTGGGTGAAGACGACTTTTTGTGTGTGTGTGTGTGTGCGTGTGCGTGTGTGTGCGCGTGTGTGTGCGTGTGTGTGCGTGTGTGTGCGTGTGTGTGTGTGCGTGTGTGTGTGTGTGTGTGTGTGCGTGTGTGTGTGTGTGTTGTGGGGACACACTGAGCCATATTTGATCCACAGAGCAGCCTACAGCTTGTAAGTGATGCATAAAACAGCCACTATTCTCTGCCGGGTCATTTTTGACCCGTAACACCACAGATGTCACTTTTTTTTTTTTCAGACCTTTACAATTTACTAAAATGGTGAAAATTGATTTTGTTGCGTTAAAATAGTTGTGTCTGAGGATTAGATGAAGCCTCATTCCGGTACAAAAAAGCAAATGGCAGTTTTTACATACCTAAACTTGAAAACGGGTCAGTTTTGACCCTAACACAATATAAGGGTTAAGTTGGTGAATCCAGAAGTGTTCTCTTTTTGACAGGAGCATTTCTAGATTATGTTATTAGGTTCTTAGGTAAGTGGGACAGCGCCATCTGCAGTCCCACTTCCTCAGGACAGCATGCCAGGTGTGTGAGAGTAAAAAAGCTCCCTCGTCCCGGTTTACAGTCCTGTGGGCATGTTTCCGTATTTCAATTGCTTCTTTAATCCAGCGGCGATGTTTGTTTTCCTCTGTCCCAATGATGTTTCCCAATCCATAACGTGTTTCTCTCTTTTACAATGGTCAGAAATGGCCAATTTGAGTTGTTCCTGTTCTTCCTGTTGTTGTTCCTGTTGTTCCTTTGTGTTTTGTTGCTCGTGTTTCCCCTTCGCTGTTTCCTTCTCACATTCTGTTCTATGTTGCTTTTTTCATGTATTGAACGCCCTCCCTGTTTCCCCGTGTGTGTTTTATTGCAGGACATGCAGGGGATTTCGTATATTACATTACATTTATGCTCCGGTTCTATTTTGTCTTTCGGGTGGACGAGTAATTGCTTTTAAACAATTGAGTTTTCTGTACAGTTTCACTGGTGTGTTGATATTGTGTTTTTTCATCGCCCTCTGCACTTTTTCTGTTATGCCCCTGATGTATGGTATTGTTCCCATGCCTGTGCTCCTTTTTTCGGTTTTGTTTTTGTTTCTCTGGTTCTGTTTTTCTTTCTCTCTAACCTGTTGTTTCCCTTTGTTTATTGCCCATTTTGGGTATTGGCGTTGTCTCAGAGTGTTGTGAATGTGTCTGTCTTCTTCCTGTTTGTCTTGTTCATATATTATGATGTTGGTTCTGTCATACAATGTTCTTATAATGGAGAGTTTGTGGGCTGTGGGATGTTCTGATGTCCATAAGAGATACTGGTCTGTGTGGGTTGGTTTTCTGTGTATTTTTATTTTGATGCTGCCATCTTCCCTGTGTGTGATGTTCATGTCCAGGAAATTTATGATATTGTTTGTTTCTTCTTCGTGTGTGAATTGGATGTTTCCAGTGCTGTCTATTGTGTTTAGGTGGTCTGTTAGCTCTTGTGTGTGTCCGTTTTCAATTTTTTCCAGTATGTCGTCTACATATCTTTTCCACATAGTGAGTCTGCATGTTGTTGGTGCTGTCCTTATGGCCTTCTCCTCCAGGTCCTCCATGAAGAACCCACTCATGATGGCTGATAAGGGGTCCCCCATGGCGAAACCCTCCTTCTGCCTGTATATTTTTCCTTTGAATTTGAAGTATGTGGATGTGGAAACGAAATGAAGAAGCCGGGTTATGTCTTCAACTGTCAGGTTGGTTTGTTTGTGTAGTGTTTTGTCTGTCCGTAGGCGGTTCTCAACTATGTGTAATGTGACGTTTATGGGAGTTTTTGTGAACAGGGATACTACATCGTGGGATATTAATATTTCATTGGTTTGTACTTTGATAATTTTCAGTTCCTGGGCCAGTTGTTTGGAGTTCTTACAATGTTGCTGGGTATGTCCTAATAATGATTTTATGAGTTCTACTAGTGCTTTTGATAGATTATATGTTACTGAACCGATGCTGTCTACTATGGGTCTAAGTGGAGTGTCCTTTTTGTGTATTTTGGGTGTGCCATATATTCGTGGTGTGATGTTGGCAGCTGGTATTAGGTAATTGTATGTTTCCTTATCTATTTTTTCTTCCTCCAACAAGGGTTTTAGGAGTGTTTTGAGTGTCTTTTTCTTTTCCTCTGTTGGGTCTTTCCTAATCAGTTCATATGTACTTGTGTCCTTAAGCATATGTTCCATCTGTTGTTCATATTTGTCTGTGTCCATGACTACTGTGGCTCTTCCTTTATCCGTGGGTATTATTGTGATTGTTTTGTCCTTAGCTAGCGCGCGTATTGCTTTCCTTTCGTCTTTATTTACGTTTCCTCGTGGCATCTTGCTGTTTTGAGAATCCCTGCTATTTCCTTTCTTAGTTCTGCTTTTCCTCCCTGCTCTTTTATTGATTGGCATGCTTGCTCGGTGGCGAGTATGAATTCTTCGTATGGAATTTTTTCTGACGTTACTGCGTAGTTTAGTCCGCAGGATAATACGTTTAGTTTTGTCTGTGAAAGTGGGCGCTTTGATAAATTTTTCACCCATTTATTTGTTATTGAACCGTCTATCTTCGCATTGTTTCTATTCTTACGTGCCATTAGTGACTCTAATTTTTCTTTTTTTGTTTCTAAGAATATCCTTTCGTGTGTCCTTAATAGTTGTTTTGTTGTTAGCATTTGCATGTCTTCATCTAACTGGAACTTGGAGCAAGCAAAGTTAGCCATGCTCATTTTTAGTTTATTGTTTATGTCGTTTACCTTATTCGTGGTGCATCTTATTCTTTCTTTCAGCAGTGCGAGGCGTGCTCCTTTTACAATTTTCTCCGCATTCTGTGATGGGATGGGATTCTTGAGGTCCAGGCTGGGTGGTGTAATTCCCTCGTCCTGGCAACGCAGGTTGAATCGGAGATGGTTACAGAAACGTGCCCTTTTTGATTCCAGTTGTTCTAATTTCCGGAACTCCTTGACACATTGTTGTCCATGACTTGAGCGTAACAGTCCAATGAGATTAATTTGGTCTTCCGATATTCTATGTTATTAGGTTCTATTTTTCAGACCTACAGTGTTATTTCATACCTGACAGTTTCAACTGCTCACTAGCGTCTTCCTCAGAGTGGTCATGTGATGTTGCTGTGACATGTCTGGTCAGCTGATTTAAACAGGTTTTGGCGCTGCCTTCCTACCGGTGGAGGCAGGACGACAGCGCCATCTGCTGTCCTGAGGAAGTCGGACTGCAGATGGCAGTTTGTGCAATTGAACAGTTTGTAGAATTCTGTCTCGAAATGGCCTCCATGGTTGAATCAGTGCACAGAAACCAGCACTAAACAAAAGGCGATTAAAAAACCGTGTGGCATTTGCCAAGGCCCACAGCCTGATAAAAGGATGGACACTGGAAAAGTGGCAGAAGGTGGATTTCTCAGATGAATCCTCGGTTGAATTACATCACAGCCGCCGCAAATATTGCAGGAGACCTACTGGAGCCCGCATGGATCCAATATTCACCCAGAAAACAGTTAAGTTTGGTGGCGGAAAAATCCTGGTCTGTGGTTCCATCCAGTATGGGAGTGTGCGAGACATTTGCAGGGTGGAAGGCAATATCAATAGCCTAAAATATCAAGAAGTATTAGCTCCTCTTACATTCCCAACTATAAAAGGGGTCAAATTTTGCAGCAGGATGGTGCTCCATCGCATACTTCTATCTCTACATCAAAGTTGGTCAAGGTGAAGAAGATCAAGGTGGTCCAGGACTGGCCAGCCCAGTCACCAGACATGAACATCATTGAGCATGTCTGGGGTAGAATGAAAGAGGAAGCATGGAAGGCAAAACCAAAAACTCTTGATGAACTCTGGGAGGCATGTAAGACGCTTTCTTTGCTATTCCTGATGACTTCATCAACAAATTGTATGAATCATTGTTGAACCATGGATGCGTCCTTCAAGCTCATGGAAGTCATACAAGATATTAAATATGGATCTCACAGCACCACTACTTATTCTACTGACGTTATGCAACATATTTTTGTATTTGAAGTAAATTATTTGTTCAATTTTCTGTAGGCGACAAAACTTTTGTCTTGCCAAAATCTGACCTTTCTGTGTTCATTAAATGATCAATCTTTCTTCAGTGAAGCAAATTTATTTTAGTATATTGAGCATAATTTGGGAGGGTTTTAGCTTTCATATGAGACATTTCTAAAACCAGTCGATTAATTTAAAGTCAGGTTATAAGCTTTTGTTTCTACAAAATGGATAAGCAACAAGACTTTTGTCAGGGACTGTAAATAACAGACTTAGTGTTGCTGGATATAATTCCTCTGATCAGTATTTCTTTTCCAGTGTGAGGAGCTTAAAACTGTTGCAGTGATAAGTGTAGTTACACTGACTGCACCACCACAGCAGCAATTCCCATCAGGAACAGGTGTCAACATGGTCTGGTCTGATGTGGTCTGATTTGGAGGAAGACAGGAGTGCACAAGTCTGTATCTAAGGTTTCTTCCTCTTTTGTAATCAGTTTGCAGTCAGTTTCTAAAAAAGGCAGTGTTTTGTTATGATGCTTTTAAGTTGTTCTGCAGGTTTTGAGTACACAGTAGAAAATATAATCCACTTATTGGCATTTTTTATGGGGTTGACCCTCAGAAAATCAGACGAAGTTTCCGTATAACTTTAGTGGCAGCATCATTTAAAATAGACTTCTTATAACCTCTTTGTTCAGAGTTTGTCATCATATTGCTTAAATGTCTTTCAAAGTTGCCATTTTTGTGGCATATTCTTTTAAGCCTACAAAATTAGCTGTATGGGAGACTATTTTTCAGTGGAAGTGTATGATGAGGGTCAGCTCTAAGTAAGGAATTTCTAGTTGTCATTTTTTTATATAAGTCCGTGTACAGCTGATTCCCCTCTCTGATGATCCACAAGTCCAAAAAACTCAAGTGCTGTTGATCATAATCCATTGTAAAAGATATATATGGGGAGTGCGAGTTCAAATAAGCAAAAAAGGACTCAATCCTTAGTTTAGTACCTTTGAACAAGCAAAAAATGTCATCCAAATATCATTTCCATAGACATATGTTTTCTTTGAATTCATTGTTATGATAAATAAACTTTTCCTCTAACAGACCCATGTATAAGTTACAGAAGGATGGTGAGAAAGGGCTACCCATAGGTACTCCATGTTTTTGAATGTAAAAAGTGTCCTGAAAAACCTAATAGTTGTTTTTCAATTTAAGCCACACCATGTCCAGAAGAGAATTCAAAGAGTGGACTTCAGTGTTCAGTTTGGTGGTAATGTTTCATTGCCTCAATACCCCATCATGTGGAATGGAGGTGTACATAGAGTTTATATCAAAAGAGACCAAATACCATTCCTCCTCACTGGAGACACAGTCTATAGATTCAACAAAGTTTATCATATGATCCGTATCCTTTATGAAAGAAGGCAAAGCTTCAGCTGCACGTCTGATTATACTATCAATAAAAATCCACAGATTGGACGTAAGCGAGCCAATACTGGCTACAGTTGGTCTCCCTGGTGGATTTTCAAGGCTTTTGTGTATTTTTGGCAATATATAGAAAGTAGGATTAATAGTAGGATAATAAAAATATCATTACCCCAACACCGTGCGCTCCACCAGGGAGCAGTAATATTGGATTAAAGTTTGCTAAGCTTTTACGAACTCCTCCGAGGGCGTTCACCTGAACGAGCTTAAATTTGGACAACATTATCTCAAGAGTTCTCAAAAGTTATCCACATTTTTCACACACATCTTATGATCTCTGAGCAGTGAAGACACAAAAAATGCACACAATTTTGGAAATTTACAAGTTGCTCCCATTTGCTCAAACCAACTCTGATTTCAATGAAACTTGAAACAGTTGTTAAACTCTCTCCCCTTAAGCTACTTCATATGAAAAAAATGAATTTGGTGCATTAGTGCAAAATTTTATATTGCAGAAAAAAATGTAGTTTTTCAAAAAATTCTGAAATTTTGCTCAAAATTCACTTTTGGCATCCCGATCCAAAAAGTCAGTAACACCCATGCCATATTTTTTACAGCGTTGCCACAGCAATGACATAAACTCTACATGTTATTCCATTGGTAAAATCCACAAATCGCACAAACTTTGGCCGATTTCACTCACATTTTAATCGTGGGTTCACACCCCGACCCTGAACAGACTGATGTAAGAAAAGTGGGTGCAATAGCGCCCCCTAGAAAATGAGTATGGAAAAAAAACATTTTATTTGTTGAAATACACAAAATTTGGTACCCACATTTGTGACATGGTCTCCATTAAAAAAACTCAATGACGTCCACACCCCATTTACATTGTGTTGCCATGGCAACAAGCAAAAATTCTGTCCTTGCCTTACACAAACCTGGGCATAGCCAATCCAAATTTTGTAGCCAGATGCATCATGGCATAGAAACAAAAATGTATATTGTGACCACGCCCCTTTACAAATCGTAAGTCCGCCATCTTGGATTTTATTTTATTTTTTTCAATAAACACATGCAAAAATGGCAGGAATGGGTTAAGAGTTAGTGTTAGGGTTGGGGTTAGGTTTGTGGTTGGGTCTACGGTTAGGATTACAACTAGGATTTCATTTTAGGGTCACTGGGGTTAGTGCAGGGTACTGTGTTTTGCCGGGTGTGGCACTTACGGGAAGTGGTGTATGCCTGGTTTGTTTAGACCTGGTTTTAGTTCTGGTCTAGACCTAGTTTTAGTCCTGGTTTTAGTTCTGGTTTAGTCCTGGGGCAGGCGTAGTCCATGCGGTGTAGACAAGGCCGGTGATGCTCTAAACTATGAGTAGGTTGTCAAAATGGCACCATAATTTTACAGCCAATACACGCACACAATTACCAATGTCAATACTGCTGCAGATGTGTACAGATGTGGGCCGTTACTTTTTGTGTCGCCTCACCTGTTGAAAACCTCTGAACTAGGTAAATAAACAAAAATACCTACACATGTAGATGAGTGTGTCTATCTTTTGCTTTTTGTGTAAAATGACTTTAAAGCACTTTGTCCTCTGCTGGCAACAGTTGGTAGTGAAACATTTTAAAGTAAGAAGTTAGCGGTGTGGCTATCAGGTGTGTAGTACAATATTCTGTACCCTGAGTACAAATCATCTTGATGGACCCGTATTACATGTTCTTTATTTGGAAATTGCATATTACACATTTTGTGAAGGGCCCCTCCCTGCCCTGGGTCCTGATTAAATAGCCTTACCCTCTTCTCTCTTTCTCTCTCTCCATTTTTCTCTTTCCTCTCTGTCTTCCCCCCTTTTCTCTCCTTCTGACTCTTCTCTTGCTCCCCACAGCTGCACCGCTCTGTGCGTGTGCAGCAGATGTTCCTCAGGAAAAGGCCTTTTATTATTGACACTCTAAGTGTGTCCTCCACCAGTACATGTCATGGTTTCACTTTCATTTTTAGAATCATGTGCCACATTTGAAAAGGAAAGTAGAGACAAGCTTTGTGAATTTAAAGACAGGCAGATCTAAGGCAGTGTCCACTAGCACTCTGACCAGAACTGAGGAAGTATCTTGGATGAGCTGTGAAATGTGTTCATTGAAAAACCTTTTGTCCAGCTGACAGAATTGTATTTTTCCTTTGCTATAGATTCTACCTGGATGACTGAGTGATTGCACGATCATTTAAAGGGGTATTATGCCAGATGGAGTTTTGGAGCTTCCTCCCATGTTCTAATGTTGTTCCTTCATCATAAACATACCTGAAGACATTTTAGACATCATCCATGCACAGGGAGTGAAGGGCCCTGTACAAAGTCTGTAATGAGCATTCTTCCTTATACAACAGTAATGAGAGCCCACCATAGACTGTATATTTAAATGGATAGCTAAGGCTCTAGTTCCAAATAAGAAGTTTGAAGAATTTCCAGTTCCTTCAGACCCTGGCTCCCATTGTCTTACATTGGAATATTGTGGCTCCTCTCTCTGTAACTGCTGCTGTGAGCCTCGTCATTTTGGTCTTAAAGTGTTCGTATTAATGCGCTCTACATGATCCTGGGGAGTTTTATATTACCACTAGCAATGCAAGCTTCATTTGAGAGGAGGAAACCCTGTGGGTGACTTCACACTTGCTTAGTCCACTTTTTCATACAGTCTATGGGGCCTGCCAAGACGCTTGTGGCCAGGACCCATAATGACCGTACACATCTGCTTACCTCTGCTTTTCTGAAATTCTGGTGACTTGTTTTTGTAGTTCTATGTTCATACCTGTGATCTGCAGCTGAAGGGACGCTCATTTACTGTAACAACAGGCTAAAGGGAGGCTAGATACAGAGTGAACAGAGGTGCTACTAGTGGTAACTGCATTGTTCCTATGTACAGGATGGCTCTTGGCAGTCCTCTTTCTCTTTTAAAGGGGCCAGACTGTGGAACGGCTCACCAGCTTATTTAAAATGGGAAACAATAAAAACAAATTCAAAAGTAAATTAAAATGATTGTATGTTTCCAATCAAAAATGCTTCCACTGAAAATGTACTGTATATATTTTATCTGTAGGTAACTTACCTATTTTGTGCTGTCTGTTTTTATGCACTTAGTTTATATTTTTATATGGACAGGTGTTGAAAACTAGCACTTGTGCTAAAACACTCAAAGCAATGCATCTGGCTTGTCTAATTCAATTGTGATGTCCTTAATAAACATAAATGAATGAATAAATAAATAAATAAATAGACCAGGCTCCAGCGAACCACAGGATTAGACCAGAGCACTGAGCCTGTCTGAGGATTTCCTGCTGTGTTGAAGAGTACTGTATGGTATATGAGGCTGGATGAGGGGCCTCCTCCGACTGGAACATGCTAGGAACACCTCCCGAGGCAGCTGCCCAGGAGGCATCCGGAACAGATGCCTGAGCCACCTCTGCTGCTCCTCTCGACGTGGAGGAGCAGTAGCTGTAATCTGAGCTCCTCCCATGTGACCAAACTCCTATTTCTAAGGGAGCGCCCGGCCACCCTGTGGAAGAAAATCATTTGACCGCTTGTATCTGTTATGTCATCCTTTCGGACATTGCCCAAAGCTCATGACCATAAGTGATGGGAGGAATATATATTGACCAGTAAATCGAGAGCTTTGCCTTTCAGCTCAGGTCCGATACAGCGAAAGCATCACTGCCGATGCTGCACTATCCTATGGCCTGGGAATGCCTTGGATGGAGTGGGTGATGGGAAGCTGGATGGTGTGTGAGGCTGGATGGTGTGTGAAGCTGGATGGTGTGTGAAGCTGGATGGTGTGTGAGCTGGATGGTGTGTGAAGCTGGATGGTGTGTGAAGGTTGGATGTGTGTGAAGCTGGATGGTGTGTGAGGTTGGATGGTGTGTGAAGCTGGTTGGTGGGTGAAGCTGGATGGTGTGTGAAGCTGGATGGTGTGTGAGGTTGGATGGTGTGTGAAGCTGGATGGTGTGTGAAGCTGGATGGTGTGTGAAGCTGGATGTAGTACTTTACTTTATGTAGTACTTTATGGTGGGCTTAGGTTACTGCAGTAGCATGACCACATGGAACCCACTTGCTAGAGCCAAAGCAAGAACTATAGGCTCCATTTCATTTTAAAGGGGCAATGTTAGGGCGCAGATTATTCTGTATTATTATTAGGGGTGTCAAATTATCGCATTAATTGCGATTAATTAGTTACAGTCATATTTAGCGCGTTATGTTTTTTAATCGCGTTAATCTCATTTTTAATCTCTAACTTTAGTGTTTCTGTATGCGAGTTACTTTATTATAAAACCTGTTTTTATGTGTTGTTGGGACAACAACACACACACAAAAAACACATTTATAATTTTTTTTATTTCGGTAATTCCACTCATTGCCGGAAACCCACACAAAACGCGTGCAGTAAGAGCGATGTAAACGTCATGTTCACATTGGCAGCGTCAGTCACACAATGGACGAGGTGGAAGAGCCAGTAGAACAGAGTCAGCAGTGCACAGGTAAAAACGCATTCGTGTCTTGGAAATTATTCTCCCGATGTGAAATATAAAAGAAAATAACAAATATAATATCGCCTGAAAACAACCTGCATAGGCTCATGATGTCTGCACTACTGTCCTATAGTGACCTGCCACATGAGGGGACACACACACAAACACACACAAACACAAACACACACAAACAAACACACACCTTCATCATCGCCATTAACCTGAGAACACGCAGATCACGTTTCCTTCCGTAGACACTGCGCGGACACCGACGTGCTCCCGTGAGCCTCGTGTGGATCGTGTTTTCTCGCGTACGCTGCGTAAACCGCGCTTCCTCCTGTGCGCCTCTAAACCAGAACTAACACCAAGACTAAAACCAGGACTAAAACCAGGACTAAAACCAGGACTAATCCAGTCCAGGACTAAACCAGGACTAAACCAGGTCTAAACCAGGACTAACACCAGGACTAAAACAGGATTAATCCATTCCAGGACTAAACTAGGACTAAAGCAGGTCTAAACCAGGACTAAAACCAGTGATCTCATATATAAAGCGTTTCTCTATCAATAATATTTTTAATATGGTTAAGGAAAGACTGGACTTTTTATTGTCTTTAAGTAGACAAAAGTTATTATGTTCAGATTTCCTCGTCTTTGCTACTTTACAGCAAACAGTTTCTTATTCATGGAGACTTGGGCTCAACAGCCAATTTGGAGAGATTTGTTAAACAATAAATGACTTTATAAAGTCACTTTTTTTAATCTATATCAGTCTTTTGATCTGCCACAATAATGTAATAATGAATTTAAATGAAAATACCTCAAATTGAAGGCTTTTCTCAGCAATTTTTAGGTGAGATTAAAATGAGATTAATTAGATTAATTAATTACAGATCATAATTAATTAATCTCTCAATTTTTTTAATCGCATGACAGCACTAATTATTATTCCAATTTTTCCATCTTATAGTTGTAGCCATGAACCATACATGTTTGAGTAATTTAGCAATCTCTCCTGGGCACTAGTCAATCCCTCTTTATGATTCACTGTAAGATTATGTGCAATAATCTGCCCACATGACAATTCTCCATAAAAATACAAAACTATGATAACAAACTGTACACAGAAACTTGACTTGACCTATGTGATGTGCAATAGTTTCATTGGTGGGACTCAGAGCATCAAACACTTGAAGCTTAAAAAGTGAAATGTTATTAAACATTTAAAGTTATATGTTGTTTTGGCCTAATAGAGCATTTTCAAAACAATCAGACATGGTGAACTAAATATGTTATGCGTTGGCAAAAGAAAAAATTGAATTGGTCATCTGGACAAACGTTTATTTTGGTCAAATACGTTTCACAGCTCATCCAAGCTGCTTCTTCAGTTTTGGTCAGACGCTGGTGGACACTGTCTTATATCTGCATGAAGGGAGGAGCTAACTACACTGAAACTCCTCTGAAACTAACACATTTACTTGTTTACAGTTTCTGTTAGTTAGCTAGGCCTGTTGAATTTGTACTGAGAGTGGGGTCATATTTGCAGAATCATTCAGGGCCATAAAGGGAGCTTTCACACCTCTGGGCCTGACCTGGTGTTACGTGCTGGCGCCCCTTTGCGCATCCCATTGCGTGTATTATGGTTGTCTGTTTTGGGGCGTGGTTGGTTCACGTATAAATAGGCCGCCTATGGAGTAAGAAAGCTGTCAAAAATATTTGTGAGCATAGAATAGAAATCCGTGCATATTTGGTAAATCCGTGCATATTTGGCTGTAGTTGCGCATAAAATAAATATTTATAAACTCTTAAATGAGTCCAGTCGTACATAAAATATATTGTGTGTATTTTATCCATCAGAATACGAACTGAAAAGTTACAACGTTAAGAATTACAATCACGAAATGAAAATTTACGATTACGCTTTCATCAGTACGAATACGAATTCACAGACGGAATTTTACTGTCAAAAATACATCATCACTTCACAGACATTATCCATCGAGCAGAAGAAACATCGATCAAGATCAAGACTGTGCATGTTTAAGTTTGTAGCAGACGGTAAAAACAGAGTAATAGCACAAGGAGCTACAACAGCGACCAACAAGTGGGTTCATTCAAATCTATTGTAAAAAAGTCTTGTCTTGCCACATTGAATTTGGGAAACTGAACTCTGCTGTATAATATTGTGTAGAAACACCTCCTCTGAACGGGAAATTGCACCTATATGTTAGAAAACATAGTGGAGCCAGTTGGCAACATCAGACGTAACGTTATCCCAGGGCTAATTCACAAATATCAGGTTCTCTGTATAAAATACTCACTAAATATTTTATGCGCAACTACAGCCAAATATGCACGGATTTACCAAATACGCACGGATTTCTATTCTATGCGCACACATATTTTTGACAGCTTTCTTACTCCATAGCCGCCTATCAGTGGTGCGTTCTCTTGCTCTTGCTCCTGTGCTCTCGCTACGCACCGCCTTGCCCTCCGCGCACCTGAGCACGCTCGTCGCTATGCGCGCTCCTTTTTCTTGGCTGCTCGGTGCAGGCTGCACCATGCCTGCTAACTGTTAGCCTTTTGTGTTTGACCTGGTGGGACCGGTTGTCCTGTTTTCGCCTTTTGTTTGGTAAGAGTAGTTTGTCTTTTTTCCTTTAGTTCAGTGATGTTGGTACCGGCTTCTATGGCCCTGTACAGGGTTGGCCCGGTGCCCCATCATTTTGTTCTGTTTGGTCGGCTCACCAGGTCAAGCTTTCAGTTGTTACGTTGTTTTTGGGCACAGGAGGGGTTTTAGCATTTTTTTAAAGTAAATTAAAATTAACTTAAAAAAAAAAAAAAAAACATCTTTTACTTTTGTAACCTTTTCGCCTCCTGTGTCCTCTTTAATATGTTTGATCCACCCGGGTCGTAACACCTGGTATCACTATTGTATTCTTTGTTTGTTTTGATTTAGGTTTGAGGATGGAGTTGTAAATAGGAGACAGGTGATGTCTGAGTCTCCATTTCTGTTTAGAGAAGGATTCTCTTTCTTAACAAAAACAGCGAACAGCCTCCTTAACTGCCCTGTCAAACCAATTCTTTTCTCTGGCTAAGATCTGTACCTCACTGTCCTCAAAGGAGTGACCCGAGACTTTTAGGTGGAGGCTGAGGTTCTTTTAGGTGGACATGTACGGCAGACTGAGGGTCTTTTAGGTGGACATGTACGGCAGACTGAGGTTCTTTTAGGTGGACATGTACGGCAGACTGAGGGTCTTTTAGGTGGACATGTACGGCAGACTGAGGTTCTTTTAGGTGGACATGTACGGCAGACTGAGGGTCTTTTAGGTGGACATGTACGGCAGACTGAGGTTCTTTTAGGTGGACATGTACGGCAGACTGAGGTCCTGTTTTGCTCTTTTGTCTGTGTTGGTTCATCCTCTTGTGAAGTGTCTGTTCTGTTTCTCCGGTGTCACACTCACTGCAGTCTTCGCTACACTGAATGGAGAATAGCACATTATTTTGTTTGTGACTCGGTCTTTTGTCCTTTGAGTGAACCAGTTTGTTCTGTGTTAGCACTTAATACCCCATATAATTAAAATACCCTTCCTTTAAATGTGCACTATGCAACTTTTCTGGTGAAAGGGGCCTAATGTTGTCACCTCTTTGTAACTATGGAAATGTGAAGTTTAATGCCATAATGTGGAACTGTATTTGTATCTCCAGGTCCCGTTGTGCAGAGATGAGGCCCTCCCCCCACACGCTGCCTCTGCTCCTGGTAAGAGCTCTACACTACAGCCCCAGGTTCACGCGTCTTTAAAGAGCTTATATTACACAAAATGGACTCTTGTGAGCTTAAGAGCTTTTCTATCCCTCTCTCAGTCTGTTCCTCCTCCTCTTTTTGTCCATCTCTCCCTCCTCCTCTTTGTCGCTCTTCATCCTTCTATGTGTCTCTCTCCTCTGTCTGACTCTTTGCCTCTCACCCTCTCTTTCTCCAACCACGCTTCACTCCCCCTATCTAACTCTCCTCCCCCTTATCCCCACCTCTCTCCATCCTCACTGTTTCACTCTGTCATCCTCTCTTTCCTTACAACTTTCTCTCCTGTCCTTGTCTTGTCCTGCTCATCTCTCTCTCTCTCTCTCTCTCTTTCTCTCTCTGTGTTTCTGTCTGAGTTACATCTGTTATGCCCCCCCCCTTCCCCCTCTCCTCCTCTCTTTCCCTCTCTCCCTCCTCTCTTTCCCTCTCTCCCTCCTCTCTTTCCCTCTTCCCCTCTCTTTCCCTTCTCCTTCCTCTCTTTCCCTCTCTCCCTCCTCTCTTTCCCACTCCCTCCTCCTCTCTTTCCCTCTCTCCCTCCTCTCTTTCCCACTCCCTCCTCCTCTCTTTCCCCTCTCTCCTCCTCTCTTTCCCTCTCCCTCTCTTCTTCCTCTCTCCTTCCTCTCTTTCCCTCTCTCCCTCCTCTCTTTCCCTCTCTCCCTCCTCCTCTTTCCCACTCCCTCCTCCTCTCTTTCCCCTCTCTCCTCTCTCTCTTTCCCGCTCTCCCTCCTCTTCTTCCCTCTCTCCTTCCTCTCTTTCCCTCTCTCTCCTCCTCTCTTTCCCTCTCTCCCTCCTCTTTCCCGCTCTCCCTCCTCTCTTTCCTGCTCTCCCTCCTCTTCTTCCCTCTCTCCTTCCTCTCTTTCCCACTCCCTCCTCCTCTCTTTCCCTCTCTCCCCCTCCTCTCTTTCCCTCTCTCCCTCCTCTCTTTCCCACTCTCTCTCCTTCTCTCTTTCCCACTCCCCCATCTCTCTTTCCCTCTCTCCCCCTTTCTCTTTCCCCCTCTCCCTCCTCTCTTTCCCTCTCTCCTCATCTCCTTCATGTCTCCTCGTCTCCTTCATGTCTTCCTCTCTCACACACTTATGACACAAGTACATATGTTACAGTTGCACACTTCCTTTCTCTCTCTCTCTCTCAAAGCCTGTTTCTTCTCCCATCTTTGTCTACCTCTCCCTCCTCCCCTTTGTCTCTCTCACCGATTGATGATATTATTACTTACACTGTCACATGTCACCCCCCTCTCCCTCTATCAGGTCCTCTCTCTCTCTCTCTCCCCCCTCTCTCCTTTCACTCCTCCTCTCTTGTCCTGTCTTCTCTCCTCTCACACACAGGCTGCACTCACTTCTTTATCACATTTGCCCTGGAGGTGAGGTACTGGGCCTCTTCTGTTCAGAAGTACAGAGGGTTCTAGAACGTAAAGTGTGACAAACAGTTCAATTTAAGTCCAACCACAGCCACTCGTGGGTATGTATATACCACTGGTACACGCCCACTGTGACGTACGGAAACTGTGAAACGTGTGGATTCGGCCACAGTACAAAATGACTACGCGACTCTGCAGTGTGATGTTCAGCTGTCGGCAGGAGGGACACAGCAGGCCGCGCTTTGTTGTGATGTTTACAGCAACATCAGCTCCCATTGGACACCACAGTTTTCTAACGCGGAAGTCATTGGACATATTTCTTTTATTACATTTAGATGAATATTGTGATTTAAATGCACTAATTATAACATAATGATCCACAGGAACCACAGATCAGAGTTATAAAGCACAAGCACAATATGTGTTCTAGAAGGGGCCCTTATTATGCTTTTTTCTCATCTATGTTCTAGTGTTGTTTCCTCATGAGAAACAGACCTGGAGTTGTGTTTTGTTTCATTCACATGTTTAACACACAAACTCTGCACATTTAAGCTCAGTTCTTCTCTAAAACAGAAAACACTCTGTTCCACCTTGTCATACACCAGAGACCACTGATTCACTTGAATCATTTGGATCATTTCAACCCTGGATTTGCCAGTCTTTACTAAACTAAAGGTAAAAGGTAACTGTTGACATGAAAACTATCACTTCACAAGGTGGAACTGAGCATGTGGAGCTTTGGAGGTGTAGACAAACTAATAATGGATTACTCAAACATGTGTCAATGGAAAAAAAAACAAAAAAAACACAACTCCAGGTGTGTTTTTGAAGAAATAACCACATTATAACAATAATATAGAGCCTTATATTTTTGCTGACAAACATCAAAAATAAGACAAACAGAAATGTGATGATCTAAATGAGTGTTGGTGGCGATGGTTGAGCTCATAGAGCAGTGACAGAGACAGTGCTCTCTCCATCAGACAGTGCGCTCGGACAAATGACACAGATTCACTTAAAGGTTGTATAGAAGATTTTCCAAGGAAAGAGAAATGCAGCGACTGTTTGTCCATTTTCAAATGTCACGCTTCGCTCCTCTTCCCCTTCTCCTCTTCTTTCAGAGACGTCAAAAACAGACTTTCTTTTGTGGCAAACTGGTCGTGAATTCTTGTCTGCCATTACAGCAAACTTTGTGCAAAACTTTGTGTGAGAGGAAGCTACAGTTCGAAAAAGACGCTAAGAACCGCTGTGTTGGTTGAGTAAACAGCATCAGTGCGTGAGAGGCGAACGTAAACCACGTAATCCCAGCGCACCGGCAAGTCAGTGACGCTAGAAATATAGGGAGTTTGACTGACAACCCAGCAGCCAGTAGATAAAGAGGTGGCCTTATTTTGTATTGGCTGATGTTTATCTGCCCCCACCATGTCCACAGTTGATGGATTTTCATTCTTTTTTTTTTTTTGGTCATCATAATTACAAGGCTGCTGCATCTCTATAATTTTATTTTGAACTTTCATCGACAATTTGAAAAAAAAAAAAAAAATCCTCCATACAACCTTTAATGGAGCATTTTCAACCATGTCCACTCAGCGCAGCACTAACGCACTAACGCACTAATGCTAACATGCTAATGCTAATCCTGTAATGGAGAGAAGAAAGCCCTGGCTCGCCGGCCGCCGCGCTCAGGCCGCCGCGCTCAGCGCTCTCTGCTGTCACACGCGTTTCCTGCTGCTGCTGCACACCGCAAACCTGGAACACACAAAGATACATGGACAGGTGTCCCACAGCGCCCACTGTCCTTAGAACCCTCCCCAGAACTACACCAGGACTACACCAGGACTAAACCAGGACAACACCAGGACTGAACCAGGACTGAACCAGGACTACACCAGGACTACACCAGGACTGAACCAAGACTACACCAGGACTACACCAGGACTGAACCAGGACTAAACCAGGACTACACCAGGACTACACCAGGACTGAACCAGGACTAAACCAGGACTACACCAGGACTACACCAGGACTGAACCAGGACTAAACCAGGACTACACCAGGACTACACCAGGACTACACCAGGACTGAACCAGGACTACACCAGGACTACACCAGGACTACACCAGGACTGAACCAGGACTAAACCAGGACTACACCAGGACTGAACCAGGACTACACCAGGACTACACCAGGACTAAACCAGGACTACACCAGGACTACACCAGGACTGAACCAGGACTACACCAGGACTACACCAGGGCCACTGTTGGGCAAGTTACTTTGAAACTGTAATGCGTTATTTATTACCTATTACTGTCATTTCAAAGTAATTTGTTACATTACAATATTACTGCATTTAAAATGTAAGGCATTACATTACTATTGCATTACTTTAAGTTACTCTCACCAAAATAACTTTTGCGCTGTATATGGACTGAACCAGGACTAAACCAGGTCTAAACCAGGACTAAACCAGAGCTGAACCAGGACTAAACCAGAAGTGAACTAGGACTAAACTAGAACTGAACTAGGACTAAAACAGGACTCAGGACTCACTGTAGGGACGGTCTTGAAGGTGACCGCAGGAGAAAGGAGCGGCTCTGCTCCGCACCTCACGGAGGTAAGAGCGGCTGTCACCCTGCTGCTCGGGCTCGCGGCCCTGATTTCAGCAACTATTTGCAGGTACCCGAGCTGGTGCAAGAGTCTGTTACAGCGCGTAACTTCTACCTTCCTTCAGCGTGTCCAGAAGCCCAACTTTTTGTGTGATTAGCATCTTCCTCTGCCTTTTGAGTGCGAGCGCAGGAGCCTTTGTCGGTGCAGAACGTTTCGTCGACGTTGTGGGTTTCGTCGGGGAGAAAACTTGCAACCGTACAGCACTTCAGAATCACACTGCTAGAGACTGAACATGTATTTAAATTTGGCAGTTGAACACATTCTGTACTGTACTGTACAGGAGACAGGAGTCCCTTGGCCAGTCAGGACGCAGCGGGAGGAACGCAATACGCATTCATACAATGTAAAAAAAAAAACGGCATGCAAAATTGCACAAAAAAAAAAATTAATCTGCGAGACAGTGAAAAGTGAACTGCGATAGAGGGAGGGACGAGTGTAAACCAGGTCTAAACCAGAACTGACCCAGGTCTAAACCAGGTCTAAACCAAAACTGACCCAGGTCTAAACCAGGTCTAAACAGCGTGGAGTTCTTTGTCAGTCCTTTCGCCCGCGGTTACCTGAAGGTCTATGAGGGCGCATCTCCGGCGTTTCACCGCTGCTGATATCGAGGTGATTTTAGCGCATTTGTATGAAGAAAAACCCACCACTTCAATCCAGGTTAAAAAAAACACTGTAACGCGCGTTACTCACATTTGTACCGAGTAAAATATTATTATTTTTTCCCCTGTAATGCCTTACATTACTGCGTTACAGCAAAAAGTAATGCATTACTGTAATTCGTTACTTTTATAATGCGTTACTCCCAACACTGACCAGGACTACACCAGGACTAAACCAGGACTACACCAGGACTACACCAGGACTACACCAGGACTGAACCAGGACTGAACCAGAACTTAACCAGGACTAAATCAGAACTTAACCAGGACTTAACTGGCGCTAAACCTGGGCTGAACCAGGACTGACTCAAACCTGGACTGAACCAGGATTGAAAAAGGACTTAACCAGGCCTAAAGAAGAACTAAACTAGGACTAAGCCAGGACTGAACTTGGACTAAACCAGAATTAAGCTAGGACAAAAACATTTGCACCAAGACTACACCAGGGCAGTCAGGCTGTGCATGTGTCGGGATAGAGCATGCAGGTGATAATGCGCTGTACTTATTTGACTAACATGGCGCCCTGTTGAACATGTGAACGTCACTGCATCTTACAGCCCAGAGGAACACTGCACAGAGTTACTTGCCATGTGTTTGTGGACACTTAATTCTGGGCGCCTTTGTTTAAAGCAACTTTATGCTTCAAAACATGTTGGTCCACCCACCGCTCCTTCTGGTCCTGCGACTGTGAACGCAGTCAGCAGTGCAGCAAATGACTTTATTTACCTGAAAGACAATATCAATACTGTGTAGTCTTAAAGGGGGACTGGTGGTAGCCTGGTGGTCGTATGTATGACGTCATTTACTTCATTGCTTGGAGTGACATCATATGTACGGCTGCTTAACTGCCACACACCTCGTCGCTCCTGTCTCTGCTTGTACCTGTCCTCTTCCTGTTGTCTAGGATACAATGAACACTTGGCATAGGGCTGGGCGATATGGATCAAAAAATATATCTCGATATATTTTGCTATATCTCGATATACGATATATATCTCGATATATGTTGAAGAAAAAATAACCCCCTAAAACTGAAAACTAAAAAAACAAATCTGCCAAATTCCACAAGGTTTTTTTTATTTTTATTGAAGTGTAAGAGGTCGACAGTTCATATAGGAACATTTAAGATTACAAAAAACCCTAATTACATAAATAATAATTTAACTGTAAAATAAAAGAAATAATACATATTTCCTTCTTTTCATTCATAAATAAAACAACTCAGCACAAGCTCATCTTTGCATTAACTCTGTTATCCAAACCAGAACCATGAGCTCCTTTAGCAGAAGAAACTCAGGATGTTCCTTATTTTAATAGATCCATGTTCCTATCCAGCAGTAAGGAGCTCTGAGGTTTAATCCCACAATCCACTGCAGATCAAATCAAACGTTTCCAAACACTATTGTACAAGTGACACTGCAGCAGATTATTAATTAAAATATTCTGCATAAATAAACTTTACATTGCTAAACTTTACAAGATATAAAACATAACGACTCTAGAGCCACATCAGCCCGTTTGAGATAATAATGTGTTTAATGCAGTTTTGTGCACGTGTGTTTACGTTTTACAGAAACGAAACTTAAGCACATGGCTCATTCGCATAAACAGCACACTTCTCCTGCAGCTCAGTTCGTTTAGCTTCTTTCGGGCTAAAGGACATGACTCGATGGAATATGAGGATGTGCTGCTGATGGTTTTGTCTGTAAATGATGGAAAAGGTTCATGGTGCTTGAAGCTTTTCATTGGCACCAACTTTCGGCGTTCACGGTGGTAGTGAGAAGTGAAGGAGACACGAGCGAACAAAATCATCTCAATATATTTAAAATATCGATATATCGCCCACCCCTAACTTGGCACATAGATTTTAGTGTCTCAGCAGTCCCCCCTGATGGTTAAAGGAAGGCTATCACAGAGTTTGGGAGTCCACAGAGACAGCCCTGGCTCAGTCAGGGTGGGGCTAAGACATGGCAACTTTTAAAAAGCAAAAGAAATGGAATAAAATGGATTAAAACTGACATTTATCCAGTGGACACTGACCAGCGCTGGGGAGATATGTTCTAACTTTTTGGTCCCTGTCAGGAGGACAGTCAGGAGGTTTATTTTGCTCATTATACAAGGCTGGAAGAAGCTGGCCTTAACAACAGCTGCAATCTGTTTTTCACATTTTCAATTTGGATCAGAAAAAAGCCAAGGTTTTTGTAGAAAATACTGAACATTTTAGGGAACCAATGGCATTGTTTACACCGTTACCAAAGCTAACAACTAACAAACCTGAAAATGGTCTGTGCTTCTGCACTAGAGGTCCAGCTTAGGTCAAAGGTCAGAGTTTAGAGTGTGTGTGAGCTACACAGAAGCTTCTCTGTGATAAAACAGAATAGACCCACTGTAGAGCTCTGCCCTTAAAGCCCTCACAGGAGCTGAGAGGACTGGACCACTCATGTGTCAGTGCTGATGTTTGTCCTCAGAAGCGCCCTATGAGGCAGCATAAACTCTGTGTGTACCTGCTGCTCCTGACAGGACGCCCCAGCGGCATTAAAGAACAGGTCAAATACAGAGGACAGATTCCCTGCAGGGAAAATGAAGTTTACCTTAACTATAGGGTCAGTGCTGACTAAAGACAGAGCCTGCATATCTCTATGGCAATGTTTTGAACTGAAACTGTACTCACAGGCTCATGGGACTTTATACAAAACAATTATTTATACAGAAAGGGATGAAATAAAATTGTAAAAAGCTGTTGCCCATATAGATCATATATCATCTAAATAAATAAGTCGTGGACATGTTGCAGAATAAATAAAAAAAATAGGCCTGACCCCTGAGTTTATTTACACCAGTACAGACCAGCACAGAGACAGGAACCCCCAGGACGTGTAGGGAATATTATACTCTGATGTCATAGGCCAAGATAACAGTGCCTGAGCTGGCAGTGTGGGGCTGGCACAGCACAGACATGTATTCATTTGCCATGACTATTACAAGTGTGGGTTGACTAAAGCAGCATTGAGCGATGAATGGACTAAACTGTTTATTGGTTACAGCTGTCCTCTGTCCTCTTGTGTGTCCCTGCTGTCCACAGTGCATGATGGCAGTGTCCACAGCAGCACAGGGCACCTCTCTCAAGACGGACCTCACCACATGTCTCCTGCAGCTGTCCTGGACCCCTGCTCAGAGCTCCTCACCCAACTCCTCAGCCAGCTCCACAGGTGAACCAAGCATGGGCCTCAGAGTGGGGCTCAGTGTGGCCCCTCAGTGTGGGCCCTCAGTGTGGCCCCTCAGTGTGGGCCCTCAGTGTGGGCCCTCAGTGTGGGCCTCAGTGTGGGCCCTCACTGTGGGCCTCAGAGTGGGCCCTCAGTGTGGGCCCTCAGTGTGGGCCTCAGTGTGGGCCTCAGTGTGGGCCCTCAGTGTGGACCTCAGTGTGGACCTCAGTGTGGGCCCTCAGTGTGGGCCTTCAGTGTGGGCCCTCAGTGTGGCCCCTCAGTGTGGGCCCTCAGTGTGGGCCCTCAGTGTGGGCCTCAGAGTGGGCCCTCAGTGTGGGGCTCAGTTTGAATCACTTTTTAATGACATGGTGTATACTTTATGGTGGCCATACTGTCTTGTAAAAGCCTGATACTGACAGATCTCAGAAGCTAACCAAGGCCGGGCCTGGTTAGTACTTGGATGGACCACTGGGAAAATCAGGTGCCATAGGGGGCGCCAGTGAGAATAACTGTCGTTGTGTCCTTAGGCAAGACACCCACATTGCCTAGTATGAAAGTGGTGTGTGTGAGTGATGGTGGTGGTCGGAGGGAACGATGGCGCCGATTGTCATAGCAGCTGCGCCTCTGTCTGCCCCAGGACAGCTGTGGCTACAATAGTAGTTTACCATCACCAGGTCTAGAGTGAATGAATAATGCTGAACAATGCTTTGTAAAGTGTCTTTGTGACAAAAATGTCTGTGAAAAGCGTTATATAAACAAAGACTTACTTATTTTATCTTTGCATATATATTTCAATTTGGGATCAGCAGTGGCCCACCGCTGCTCTAGCTCTCCACCATCTGCTCTCCACCATTCCCCAAGTTACAAATCTTTAGATTCTTTAGAACAGGAAACTAAAGATACTACAATCACAACTGAACCTGTGTCCCCAGAGCCTTAACCTGCAGATGAAAAACACATCCAAGTTCTTCTCATTTTCAGTATAAGGATAGGCCTCATGTGAAAGCTCAGACCCTCCAGACTTGCTGGGTTTCAAATGACATCACACCATTTTATAGATCAGTATTATTTAATACAGATGGAGGGCAGTTAAAATGAATATTGTTCATCTGCAGATGTTTGTTGTACTCTAGCACGATCTTGGGTCTTTTCATTGATAGAAATGATCAGGTTCCATATTTGGGAATTTACCTTTCTGATATTTCATGGCAAAATACAATATAATTAATCGGAAAATCTGTCTCTTGCCCTCCATCTGGAAGTATGACATCATTACATTCTAGAATCTGAAAACTACCATTTCCCTCCCTGAGCTGCAGAGGCTGCAATAGCACTGACTCATGATGACTGCAGGTGCTGGGGTTTAGGTAGGTCTAACCGAAACACCAAATACTAACACACAACTTGTCATGTCCAGTGTTTTTGTAATATGAATAAATCAGTTCTTATTAGTACAAACTATGCTACTGCTCTCAGTATCTGGTTGATTATGTTACACTTACTGCAGTATTCCTCAGTATCAACAGTCACAGGTATGTCACATGTCAGCCTGCCACAGCTCACAGGGAGCATCTCATTCACAAACTACACAATGGACCAAATGAAACGCAGCCGAAGAATACATGGAAATCACCTCACACTTTGAATGGAGGCAATAAACAAAGGTGGCTATTATCTCTAGGGTAGAACCTTCTGCTCTGTGAGCTCCTCACATTCTTGTATTGGCCTTGATTTAGTAAAGTCTAAAAAATTAATTTTTTTTAGACATGACTCAAGTGAATGCTCCTCCAATTTTTTTTGTGTGTGGGAGCTGCTACCTGCTTGTCTCCATGGAGATGTTTTTGTTGTTGTTGTTGTTTTTTACTTGTCTGGCATGTTCCACAGTATGGCATTACACTTATTTAGTAGTGACGGGCAAATGAGACGGAGCTCCGGAGCACGTCTCGTTCTTTCTGAAACAAATCTCTCTGAAGCACTGCCTCGGAGCTCGTCTCACAGCAGCCACTCACGTGACCAAAGTGTGGAAGTGTCGGTCCCTCCCCCTACTGCTTCACTCTGCATGTCAATCAATGCTTCAGTGTATTGGAGCGTTTCATTGGCTCAGCGAATGTTCTGCTCTATGATTGGTTCAGAGTGCTTCAGAGTGTTCAGCACACTTCCGTGGTTCGACAAGAGCTAAACTGCTACAGTATAAAAGATGCACCAATATTTCTTAAAAAATGTTGGGTAGTGAGGAGTATTGTGTGATGTTAGTGGTGACTTTGGTGACTTTTGGTGACTTTTGGCATTTGTTTCATTTTCGATGGCATCTAAAAGTGAAAAAAAGTGATCCATGGTTTGGGATCACTTTGATCTAATTCCACCTAACAAGGTAACACCTATTTTCTTTTTGACAGCTGCTATTTATGTTATCTTACATATTATTTTAAATCATTATTGTTGTTGTTGTTAGGTATGCTGTTGCTCTGCGTTAACAATACTTCATCGATGCTGAGACACCTGCGTGCCAATGGTTACATTTGTCCACTAGAGGTCAGTGTTTCTCCAAGGCCTCAGACATGTCGAACCATTTGAGACAATAATACGACTGAGGTGTCAATGCTTCACGAGGCCCCATTCGCCCATCACTATTATTTAGTGTTTTAAAGAGCACATAGGTCCTCACAGCCTGTTGGTTCACTCAAGTGGGGGTGAAACTTCTCTGTAACTGATATGTTTGTGAATGGTCCTTTGCATGATTATGTGATCATTATTATGTTGATATTGTGTGTCTCTCCAGTGTTCTAGTGAAGTATAATGGCGTCACATATCACAGCTCCGTGGAGCTGACTGTGTGGCTTTTGGATGATTGTATTTTCACGTGTAGTTGGATTCTGTTGTCTGTGGGAGCGGCTGAGCTTTGGGCTGGGCCTGAACACTGAGCTCCACAAACACTGGCAGCTCATACATTGCCTGCTGTGCCACATGTGTAAAAGTTTTGGCAACTTTGGGAAAGTTAAAGTGGATGAAGCTTGTGGTGAATCAATTGTATATTGGTTGTTGGTGAACTGTTAATTTTTCTTATTATCAATATTTCGGTTGATTATGGTGTAAACTGGGCTGTGTCACCATTAAAAAGCTGCTAATTTGAGCACAAAGGCGTCTTTCTTCTATTTGGTTATTTCACCCCCTCAGGTAGCACTGGAGCTTTTCTCTGTTAAAAGCAGATGAATATTGCAACGAAAGCTCTGACCTGTAATTTGCCCTGGTGCCATTACCTACTTCTCCGTGGAGGTGGATAAGTTCAAAGCCATACTGTGGAACATGCAGGCAAATGAGACAGGGTTTAAATTAAGTGAAATTATTTAATTAAAATGAAATTTAAATAAACTCCTGGCCACAATTGCAATATTTGTCAGAAAGAAATCAACTTATCATTGTACAGGCTGTTGACCCTGTGTCCTCCCTGTGTCCAGCCCTGTTCTGTCCTCAGGCCTGGGACGGGCTCCTGTGTTGGCCCCGGACCCCAGCAGGGACCACTGTCATCCTGGACTGCCCAGGTCGCCCCCTGCTGGACCATCTTGGTAAGACTTACACCAGCACACAGGTAGTGAGTAGCAGTGCAGCACAGTGTCACTCGAGTATAGAAAGTAGTCCAAGAAATGACTCAAGTAAACGTCATTTGAGACGTTAGTGTAAGAGTAAGTGTTGGGATGTAGCATCTGATTTATAATTTGACTTGAATGTAATTGGATGAACAAAACATGAAATAAATGGCAGATCGATTTGTGCATTAAGTACAGACCCCAAAAATTAGCCAAATAAAATCATATTTGAAGGAAGGCTGCAAAAAACACAAACATTCAAATCGTTTCATATTGTCAACATAAAGGTTTCATTACTTGTACACTTACTCACAGTGGGAAGAGGAACCACAACCTTTACTCAAGTAAGAGTACTGTTAGGTTTTGAATTGAAACTCTTCTTTTATTCATTGGATGGTTTTAAACTGACAATATTTGAGAGAGCAGTGTTCAAACAAGAAGCAAAATTCACATTACCCCCTCACTGTCCACTGTCCTCTGTCCACCACGTTCATGTCCTCTGTCCTCCACACTCGTGTCCTCTGTCCTCCACACTCATGTCCTTTGTCCTCTACACTTGTGTCCTTTGCCCACCACGTTCATGTCCTCGGTCCTCCACACTCGTGTCCTCTGTCCATCACGTTCATGTCCTCTGTCCACCATGTTCATGTCTTCTGTCCTCCACACTCATGTCCTCTGTCCACCATGTTCATGTCCTCTATCCACCATGTTCATGTCCTCTGTCCACTATGTTCATGTCCTCTGTCCACTATGTTCATGTCCTCTGTCCACCATGTTCATGTCCTCTGTCCTTCACACTCATGTCCTCTGTCCCCCACACTTGTGTCCTCTGTCCTCAGAGGGTGTACACTTACATCTAAAAAATAAATACATAAATAAAAAATATATATAAATATAAATTTACACACACTATTAAAGGTCACAGGATCAAACAAACCAATATTCTAAGGTGAATGCAAGACTTCCTTCTTTCTCCCATATGTTGTCATATGTGTCCTTCTGAAGTCTCTGATGCAGTATTATCCATTCAGTGACAAACACTGAGTGTCACTCAGTGAATTGTGTCTGTCGTCCAGGGTTGGGGAGTCAGACTTGAATCATTTTTTGGTGACTGATTTGCTCCTAAACTTCACATACTAAACTAGTTTCTGGACTCGTGTCCACAGAATGTAAAATAATAATTTGTTATAAATTCAACATTACTCTCCACTCAGATCAAAGTGTGTTCAGTTTTGTATCAGGGGATATGGTTTAGTTCTTTCCATCAGAACACATGTTTGGTTGTCCATCATGTCAAATTGGAGTATTTAAGTCATGATCAGTTGTTATCACAATTGTTGGTGGATCCTTAAACATACGGCCTAGAGACCCCTGGGGACAAAAAGACGACATGCAGACAGACCCAGTTTCACCTGCGCAGACAGACCCAGGCTCACCTGCGCCGACAGACCCAGGCTCACCTGCGCCGACAGACCCAGTCTCACCTGCGCCGACAGACCCAGGCTCACCTGCGCCGACAGACCCAGGCTCACCTGCGCCGACAGACCCAGTCACCTGCGCGACAGACCAGTCTCGCCCTGCGCCGACAGACCCAGTCTCACCTGCGCCGACAGACCCAGTCTCACCTGCGCCGACAGACCCAGGCTCACCTGCGCCGACAGACCCAGGCTCACCTGCGCCGACAGACCCAGGCTCACTTGCGCCGACAGACAAAGGCTCACCTGCACAGACAGACCCAGGCTCACCTGCACCGACAGACAAAGGCTCACCTGCGCCGACAGACAAAGGCTCACCTGCGCCGACAGACAAAGGCTCACCTGCGCCGACAGACAAAGGCTCACCTGCACAGACAGACCCAGGCTCACCTGCGCCGACAGAAGCAGGAGGACTTGTGTCTCACTGAAGATGATGTAAATTGCCAGTCAAACGTGTTAAACAGCAGGTCTGTATTGTCCATTCTTATGAATACATAATCTGTGCGTTCTTTTTTTGTCCAGTTCCAGCTCTGTTACTGTCACTGCAGACTGTGGTCAGCTCACTTCGCTCCAGAGAAAGAGGAGCTGCACTGAGGCTTCCTGTTTGAAGCTCTTGGAGCTTTTAATGTGCATCAGAATGTGTCTGCCATGTTCACATGAGCCCAAGCACCTCTCTGGAGTGAATGCTTTTTTAAAAAGACGATACAGTTAGACTGTACTGATTAAGTTTTGTTTTGAATTGTATTTATTTATTTTACTGTACAGTATATATTTCTGTATAGTTCTATTGGTTATATATATTTTTGGTAATATTAAATATTTAGCACAGGGGTGGGGCAAATGGGAAGATAAAAAAGAGGATACGGCACATTGTTGTCTGTCATGGTTCAAACTTAGGTACAAGCCCTTCAAGGCATCAGCCTTGTTTGTTTTGGTGATGTGGACAGAATCTCCATGGATAGTGTTGTGTCAAAAGCGATCATTTGATATTCTGAATGCGTTCATAGGTCTTATCATAATTATGTTCAATTATTTCCTCTGCAGTCTGCCATACTTAGACGGTGGCCAGCTGAGTAAAAATAAGCTAGCATGGGGGAATAGACAGGTTTCATAACTTGCTTCATTGCACACCTTTAAATTGCCGTCGCAGACTTCAAAGCACTGCACGCTTCATTGGGGTCCCCGCTGTGCACACCGCCCTATCAATCCGCTCAGACATACAACCACATACAAACACACACATGTCCCTGCTGTGCACACCACCCTATCAATCCACTCTGATCATACACTGCTAGTGTTAGCCTCCACATTCCAAATAGGAAGTGGACATGGGCGCAATTGGGCTCTTTCTTTTGGAAAAAATGTTGCCCCTCTCTCTGTAACCGCTTCTGTCAGGCTCACCATTATGGCCTTAAAATGACTGCGCTCTTCTTTCTAAATATAGAACTGGGCCCTAGATTAGCCGCTATAACTGCAAACTTCGATCAGCTTCATTTGGCTGGAGACAAACACTGTGGGGGCGTAACACTCACTCACATGTCCCCGCTGCACATTGTTCAGCCTGCACACACACACACACACACACACACACACACACACACACACATACACACACATCCCCACTGCACACCGCTCAGACAGCACACACACACACACACACGTTCCTAGATGCTGCTTGTTCTTGAAACGTGCACATGATTTCTAATGTACTGTTTGTGTCATACATATGCGGAGAGATGAGATGAGATCAGGCATGGTTTATAGAGCAGGGGTGATCCAGAGGGCAGCAGCGCAAACAGAGATTACACACTCACGCAAAACACACACACACTCGAGCTAGAAAATGTTAAAACATGCCTGCACCCTACTTGTCATTTTCCCTTCAGATGCTCCCTACTGTTACTGTCTTTCACACTGACTTCAGAAATGAATTCTCTGCATTTTTTTCATCTGGCAATTTCCCAGATTATTTACTGGGAATCTGCAGGGAAGGGTTATGTGTGAATAAAGCCAGAAGATTACTAGTACTACTGCTTGGCTTCCTTGGTTATGAGCTTGGTTATGACTTTGGTTTCTTGGTTGCCATACGTGGGTACATTCAAATCAAGCTTAAATGACGCAGCAACAGTTGCTATGTGAGAGAGGGCAGAGCATCTTTGCTTCACCTCACTGATGCTCCTGGAGTTGCATCAGATCCTTCACAGACAAATGAATGGTTATTAAAAATTAAAGCATATAACATGTTTATAAAATGTTTATAACATAAACATTTACATTTCATTTGTCTGCTCTTGTCACATGTGACAGAGAAGGTTTAATGTCACTCAATGTTTACCAGAACCACAAAAAATTCTAAAATCAAATCACATGTTGAATGGTCACGTACTGGACACGTCATCTACTTAATATTATATTGTTAGAAGGAAAAGAAAGACCCGGAAGCCACAAACACCATAGCCTCTGTAATTAGCAGAGTATACACATACGCCTTCATCCTCAGCATCCAAGATATGCTTCTCAACGCAGCATGTAACAGACTGTGACAGAAACTGTAGACACAGTGACAGACAGTGATACAGTGACAGACTGTAAAAGCCTATGACAGACAGACTGTGACACACTGTAACAGAGTGTTACAGAATGTAACAGACTGTGACACACTGTAACAGACTGTAAGAGACACTCTGTGATATCGTAACAGACTGTAAAAGACTGTGACACTGTGACAGACTGTGACAGACTCTGGTAGATGTTGAGAGAGTCCGAGAGACACACTATTGCTTGAGGTGTTGTGGTGTGTAATGAATGTCGGCATTCTCCTTCTGTATGTGCTCTGATCTGATCACTCATAGATGGACTGTGTTGAGATTCTGCAGCACAGACTTAAAGCAGAGTGTTTGTCATCTCCACAGCGCAGAGGAAACATGTCCCACTTTCTGCATATGATGAATGTGTCCACCAAATGCCAGTGCTGTCAATTACCTCCACATCCAAGTCTTCTGGGAAGGGATGTCCACAAATTGAAACATATTGGAGCAGAAAAGGTTAATGAAGACAAAAATGAAGAAGAAATTCAAATGTCCAACAGAGAATCCAGCTCCACTCCCCTGACACTGGCTCTCTCATAATAAGATGTGCACACACGTGTCCATGTGTATTTGTATCAGGTCAGTCCATTTGAGTAAACCTCTTGTGTTCTCAGAAAAAGCCAGGAGGCGCTGTGACGAGGGCGGTCAGTGGGCGGAGCCTTCCACATGTGTGCGTCTGGACAAAGTCTTCATGGTAATGAGCCTAATGTGCTTTCTGACACTCCACTGGCCAGGGCAAAGGGACAAGCACTAACTCTCCCACACGGACATGCCTACACCGTATCATTGTGTATATGTCTTACTGTTTTCTTCATCAATGCATATTTATATTATTTGAAATATATGAAGTAAACATTATTCAACAGTTGTATAGAAGACAACAAACATACTATTATTTAAATGTGCATTGTCACTGGCTCTGGCTTTTGTAAGTCTATTTGAAATTGTATAACATTTATTTGAATGTGGATGTCATTGCATTTTATTTTATTTTTAAGTTGTATTATGTAACTTTTAAACCTGATTATCTCCATGGAGATATTTTACCTAGAATTTTCCACAATAAGGTATTAAACATATCTCTCTTGTATTTATTCAACATCAGCATTTTTAAATTTTTTTAATTTTTTTTAATACCTTGATAAACATGCAGTCAATGAGTAGGCTTGTTTCTCTCATTGGAGACATAATTTAATGCTATACTGTGGAACATTACAGTAGGTCTGTAGACACATACAGGTGGCAGATGCTCCATCAGAAAGTCTGCATAGTCCAAATGGTACTAGGTTCTTCTGTACAGACCTCTCTCCTCGGCTCCTTCCTCTTCAGTGTCTTGTGATGTTGCTGTGATATGTGTGTGTGCAGGTGCTGGCCAAAAGAGTTAAAGAAGAGGTTATTATAGGCTAGATCAGAAGGCAAGGTATCGGCTCTTGGAGGTGCGTGACAGACAGTAATAATACAATGAAACAATGATTTGAGTTTGTTGCTGGTGCCGTATATTAACAGTAATAAAATGCAAAGATATACAACATGAACCCTAATATTTACTGATATGCACATAGATATCAGGTAAATGTTAAAGTACTCTGGTAAGAAATTCATAATTTAATAAATACTCAGTTGACAATCAATAACAAGAGGTATTTAGCTGTTTTCAAACAGTATTTAAATAGGCCAGTGTAAACCACAACCACTAAAACTCGCAATCCACAATGAGTAAGTTTGTGCCCAAAGAATAGAGTGTTTATGCATTGTTCATATAGCTCATGAAATGGGTTGTTAATGCAAGTAGTGAGAAGGGTGGAGAGGTGTACGCTGTGGACTGGCTGTAGCAAGCCTCCTACCAGACCACAGAAGGATGCAGATGACAGTGATACATTTGAGGTTTCATGAGGTACAGAGAGGGGGTTGGTTCCCTTTGGTCTTCAGCCTTAACTGGAAGATCAGGAGTTAGTACTCCCTGGTTGTCATTAGCAGTGGGTAGATGAAGGACTGGAGTGTGCTATTGTCTCCACTGTAAAATGTATTGTTGGTGGACTGACACTGTATGACACCAGACTCTCAGAGTTTTCATCTTCAGCAGTAGGATCTTAAAGGATCTTGATTGTTTTTCTGCTGGGACCCAGGTTCTGGGTCTACAGACAGGCGAGAGGTCTGGAGGTGGTGAGTTCTCTTCACTGTCTGAGAGAAAGCCACATAGAAGGAGGAGGTCTCTGTGTGGGATCCACACTGGCCCATTGTCACTTTCAGGCTCAACCTTATAAACTGGAAGATCTCCAGCCCGATGGACAACAACATAAACTTTGTCTTCCCCATTTCTCAGACAGTTTAAAGGCTTCCCTCGAAGGCTTGTGTGTTTCTCACAAGGACTTTGTCTACTGGTTCCAGTGCAGATGGTACAACACAATGATCATAGTGGGCTTTCAGGCCAGTAGAACCTTGTGCAGATGAAATCAATCCCTGTGTCCCATGCCATCATGGACGTTTTTCAGGATCAGTGGACATAGTTCCTCTGGAAGAACAAGCTGTGCGTGATATCTTTAGTGTCTCATCTCTTCTTGTACAACACTCTGTCCACTAGCTCCATCCTCATCCATTCTGTGAGCTCAGCTCTTACAGTTGGCGGGGTCTCCTCCCCCATCTTGAGCTATTGGATTAGCTCTCTGGTGCAGATATCGCTGTGTTGCTTTTGTTTGCTTCATGAGCAGGGATGACTGGCAGCTGGTGGAGGCTTTCAGAGCAGAACTGTCTGGGATTGTATCAGCTGTGATAGACGTGGATTCAGCGAGTGTGAGACCTGGGTCATCTGGCTGGGTGGCTCTGACCAGATGGCTTTGGCAAACGGCTGTAACAGTATCTTGAGGAATCATATCAGAGTCGGCTGTGTGCTGGGTGATGAACTGTTAGATGAGTTCATAATCTCGTGGAGATTCGGCATTGGAGCATGGATGAGAGTGTCTAGAGAGTGCATCTGGAGAGTGAGTCAGTGCCGTACTTCTGTTTTCCAGCCCAGTAAAGCAGTTTAAATGAATAAGTGGACAGAGGAGCCAACCAGCAGTCTCCTGTGGCATCCAATTTTGCAGACGAGAGGATGTATGTGAGCTGGTTGCTGTTGGTAACCATGGGGAAGTCAGCTCTATTTAGATAGTCTCTTTACACTCCACTTGAGGGTAAGAAATTAGAGTTTATGGGCTGGGTAACATCTTTCACTTCGTGATAGTCCACTGCTTGAGTAGACTATGACTCACAGTGTTCCCTCTTGCTTCTGATACAGTGCTGCTCCTAGCTCCATCATGCTGGTGTCAGTGTGCAGGATACATAAGAAGGATGGATCTGCCAATCCAAGTACTTGAGCAGTGGTCAGCTTTTCAATGACTGTTTCAAATGCAAGTTGGCAACTTGGACTCCATCTTTCACCAAATGGCTGGTTTGGCCTGAACAAAAATGATTTGAATAGTTTTGCAGTCAGACCTGATTAGAACTTTATGCCAGGTGTGAGAGAGTACGTACACCCCTTTATCCTGATTTACAGTCTGGTGGATGTGTTTCTGGATCTTGATGACCTCCCTGATCCTGAAGGGACTTGTTGTTCTCTGTGCTTTTGGCCTTACCCTTGTCTCAGTTCATGAGACAAGGCCTCCCCTCTTGCTGTGTTCTTATATTGTGGACTTATGTTCTCCTTGTTGGGTTGGTTGCTTAGTGGCTCGGATTTTAAAAGATGCACCTCAACCACACCAGAGTGATATCACATGACACTTGTGAGGAAGGAGCAGGAGTGCAGCTGAAGCTATCAAGTAATGACATAAATAGAGCCTGTTACATAAGTGTCTAAATTATAATCAATACAGAAGACCTAATGAACCTAATCAGACTACGTATTGCAAAATTGTTTAAAAATAGAAAAAAGCTCTTGCATTCAACATTTCCTCTTTTATAATTGTATTACTATTGAGGCAAAATTCTACATGCATGTGGCCAGTGAAAGCCTAAATCATTCTAAACTATAAAAGAGTCTGTGTGACGCGTCCAGACCCTGACCCTGTATGAGTGGTTGTCTTGGTCATGTGGTTTGTGCAGAAGACTCCTGGTGTCATGGCCGACGCGCCCGTCAAGAAGTCTACAGAGGAGGACCTGGAGGAGGACCTGGAGGTAGGGCTGTCATGATAACACATTTTGAAGTATGATACATATTGCTAAAAAAATATAAACAATAAACGATAATACTGTAACTATGTTATCGCACTTGCAAAATAGCCCTTAAAGGTTGTATGGAGGATTTTTTTTGTTTCAAGTTGTCAATGATAGCATTATAGAGATGCAGTAGCCTTGTAATTATGATGACCAAAAAAAAGAGAATAAAAATTCATCAACTCTGGACGTGGTGGGGCCAGCTAAACATTTGCCAATAGATAACGACACTGCCTCGTTATCTGTTAGCTGACAGGCTGTCAATCAATCTCGCTACGTTTCTAGTGTAACTGACTTGCCTGCGCGCCGCCGGTACGTGGTTTACGTACGTCTGTCACGCAGTCCACAGACGCAAGCCGCACAGACGCTGTTTACTCCACCAACGCAACAGTTCTTAGCGGCTTTTTTGACCTATATCTTCCTCGCAGTTAACACAAAGTTTGTTGCAATGGCAGACAAGAATCCAGGAGCAGTTAGCCGCAAAAGAAAGTCCGTTTTTGAGGTCGCTGAAAGAAGAAGACAAGGGGAAAAGCAGCGAAGCCAAACTAAGGTGATTCTTGTAGATTCATTCCAGCGATGGCGCAACTGAAGCAGACGCATTGGTCGCCAAATTACTCCTGGACAGGTAACTTCTGCTTATTATGAAAACGTACTTTATTTCCAAGAGCTAGTCAAACGTTTTTCAGGACACGAAAGCGATATCCTATGTCTGAAAACTTAATTTTCAAGGCAAAGAAAGAGTCCGCTTGCTGCTGCGTGTTGTAGCTAGTTCATTCGCACGGAATCTCCGCGCAACCTTCTCTGCACCCCTTTCCTGCTCCTCTCCCCACTGCCCGATCCGCTCTTCCCCCCGCTCCTCACTTCTACGGGCACGGAATCTCCGCGCACCGCTCCCCTCTCCCCTCTCCTCTCCCTGCTCCGCTCTTCTCCCTGCTCCTCACTTCTCGTCCGCGAACGAAATGTCCGCACACCCGCTCCACCCGCTCCTCACTTCTCCGCCTTGCCTAACCAACACTGTAGTTAGTTGTTTACAAGTCATGTGCAGCACCGGCTGTAAACAAACCTGTTTCTGGCGTAAAGAGGAGGCGGGAGGAGGCGTTTCTACGTAGGGAGCTGTAGGGGAGGGGGGGTGGTTTCACGCATGTGCAACATTTGAAAAAGGACAAACAGTCGCTGGATTTCTCGTTCCTTGGAAAATCCTCTATACAACCTTTAAGTAGAATTATCTTATTCAGGGCCTGACCGATATGGATTTTGTTGTGGCCGATATGAAACCGATATAATGGGGGTTGGTGCTGCCAATAGCCTATATAATCACCGATATATTTAGTGATGTAAAAATTCACTGTAAATCTTGAATTGTTTAAAAAACTTAGGTTTGGCTCTGGTGGATTTTAAATTGGATTTATTTAGGCAACATTTATTGTTATTCTGCCTCTTTATGTCATATTTACAGACAGTAGGTCGGACTAATGACATTTTTGCATCACATTCTAGCAGCTAGTGATGGGTGTACCAGTTCTTTTTAGAGAACTGGCTCTTTTGGCTCAGCTCACTAAAAGCAGCTGGCTCTTTCGGCTCCCAAGCGGCTCTACAGATTGTTTTGTTGCAAGCAGGTCTAAAGCATGTCTAAAGCAGGACTGAACCAGGACTAAACCAGGACTAAAACAGATCTAAACCATGTGTAAAACAGGACTAAACCAAAACTGAACCAGGATTGAGTGTCGGGACTCTGTCTCTATCTCTCTCCCTCAGTTGAGCCCAAGATTAGTTCTGGTTTATTTATTTTATGCTGAACTACAGCCAAATATGCACATTTTTTCTCTATGCACACGCAGATTTCTGAAAGTTTCGTTTTCAGCCACTGTCAAACGACCACGAGTCTGCACACGGTGTGGAGAGAAAAAAGTGAGAAAGAGAAAACAAAATTACTCCTTATTGGGAGACTCCCAGTAAGGAGCAGGCTCCCGTTGTTCGCTTCAGAGAGCCGACTCTAAGAGCCGCTTCATTCGTGACCGACCCATCACGACTAGCTAGTAAAGAATTAGCTATTAGCCTTTAGCCGTAAATACGTGCGTGCCGTGGTAATTAATTATATGCGCAAATGTCATAATTCACACGTCTATTCACAGCTCATTTACATATCAGTGCAGGTCCAGTAACAAATATACGGCCAATATAGTCACTTTACAATAGACCAATAGAAAACAGCCTGTTTATGTGTGTTTATGAGAGCTACAGCAGCTAATCCATAACAAAGAACCAAAACTAGCTTCAAAGTCGACATATTTCCAACACTCAGCGCTCACACAGGCTCCTCCTCACATCACAAGTCTGCACTAATAAATGTCCTTTTAATCCACACTCAAACCGATTGTCTGTAAAAAGAATATAATCTCAGTGTTCGGATCTGTGTCTCCGACTGTCAACAAGAGCACGTGAGTGACTGACTCACTGACTGGGGGTGTGTTCAGGGACAACAGGGACACACACACAGACAAATGACTCCGTAGATAAATAATGATGTGGAGCCACATATTTGGACACTTATCTGTCTGTAAATTGAATTAAATGAACATAATGTACAGAGTCTAAAATTTATAAGGACGTTTCACATGCCCACGTTAAATATCGGCCCCTAGCTAACATATCAGCTGATAGCCGATATGTCTCCAGGTGCCCATATCGGCCGATAATATCGGTCAACTGATATGTCGGTCGGGCTCTAATCTTATTATTCTTAAAGGTGCTTAAATGTACAACAGTATGGTATTAAACTTCTCGATCTACCTGGAGACCAAACCAGACCAAGTTAGAGGTTAGATCTGTGGTGAGACAATCAGAATGCCTGTTATTCTTGGTATTTTGAGCAGTTAAACCACCTATAATTGAATAAATGTAAGGTAGAGCTGATTAATGTCACAGCAATGACATGGTGACTCCCCCCCCCCACCCCCGAAAGTACTGTCCCATCTAGCATACTGTATATTGAAGGATAACGCCATATACTAGTGGAAATGATTGTGACAGGCCTACCTGGAGGAGGACCCGGAGGAAGGAGCTCTGAACAAACATCTGGAGGAGAGAAGACTCAGGTGTGAGGAGAAGATGAAGGAGGAGACAGCACCAGGAACAGGTCAGACAGTTTCTCATCGCCTGGAGTCTCTGTCTGTTGACACTTTGACATCACGCTGGGGGTGTTCTACATGTATGCCTATAATGGAATGTTCCTCAGTTATCATGGAAACTCAATGTGCATATTGGCAAAAATAGTCCAAAAAACGTTTAAAGATGTCTGAAAACTCAAGACTAAAAACAGACATAAACAGCACATTTTCAGAAGCCTGTGATTCATGGTTCTGTTCTGTACGAATCTGATGTTAAACAAAAAGGTGAGAGTGACTAACTGTTGGCTAATGGAAGGTACCTACTCACTGTAATTTTATGCGTGAGAGATATGCTTAAGAGTCTTAGATCTTAGATTAAAGGCTAATTTGAGTAACAAAGATTCAGACAGAGCACTACCACAGTTAGCATCACACCCCCATGTAATATCAGCTGCAAAGTATCAACAAACTCTTGTACCTCTGTGAAGAAGTGCACAATACTCCAGAGCTATGTCAAATATTTTAATCCTTTTTTCCCTGTAAAATATGATTATAGATATATGATAGAGTAAACACTAATGTAAATGTAATGTAAAACAGCTTGAATGTCTGCTGTTTGCTACAAGAAAAGGACACTATGAAAAGCAGTAGAGAATCAGCCATGCAGTTTTGAAAAAGAAGTCAATGGATCTGTTTCTGTTATTAAAGCAGAACTTAGTAACTTTTTTAACTTCTCCAACAGGTCATTTATGAAAATGCACTGTTGTAAATACTTGTAAATGCAAATGTGTGATCCTCTTTGACCCCAGCGTGATGTTGGTCATAGTCACATATCACGTCAGGGCTAAACTTCCAAATTTCACTTGTTTTTGCTCACTGACAACACAAGCTGTACACATCCTGCATGCAGATGAGACATGAGCCGCTCCAATCAAAGGATTTATACAAACATGTGTCAGTCTGATGGTTCAGCTGAAACCTGAAAAAAGAAGCATGCTAATAACAGCATCTACGAACAAGATAACCGTGCACTAAAACTAACAATTACTCAAGTTACATAACTATAACAGTGAAATGAGCAATGCACATGAACCTTATGTGTTCAATAACAATATCTCCAGATCTTCAGAGCTCTATCTCTTTCCTTGAACTCTGTTGTTCCTCAAATGCCTTTCCCACATTAACTCCTGTGAACTCGGGCTCTGTTCGATTCACGTTTTCTTTTCCTTGTGTCCTTGGTCAAAGGCTTCAGCTGTTTCTGAGCTGGTTGTGCCGTGGCTGACATCTCACAAATAAACACTAGATATTTATTCTTGCAGTAATCTGACGCGAAGAGCGTCAGTAAGAGGTGTGTCACAGCTCGCTCACCTGTTTGTATGTTGACGTGCCATAAAGCAATTTGGCTCTCGCGAGAACGAGAACAGAGTCCTGAGAGCTGACACCGGGTCAGTTGCATGTCTGTTTTTTTCCACCCAGAGTCATCTGGTGGTGCCAGTGTACCCTTCAAGCACCCCAAAATGTCATTATGTAACATCAGAGGGTCTCTGAAAGACATTAATTAAAGTAAAAATGTTACTTAGTTCTGCTTTAAAGTCTCTCTACCTGATTTTCACTGTCTTAAAAATGTAACAGAACTAGTTTTGGGCCTAAGGTAATGCATAAGATCACTGATCTCATGCAAAAGCATCCTAATTATTCACCGCAATTAGTTTATGGACAGTTCAGTCAAGATAAACGTAACAACAGCTAGCCTGTTATCGCACACTTCCTGATTATCAACCAATAAAACACTTCATCATTAGATGCAGACAGCACAGAGTAGCTGCCATATTTTAAGCAGTAGAAAAAACATGGGAAAAAACAGGTACTTGCCCATTTACTTCAGTATTGAACAGCATGTTAGTATTTCTGGTTTGGTAGCTGATAGTGTATGTTTGTAAAGCGTCCGGGGCTGTGTGCTGCAGGGCTGCACTGCACCGCTGAGTGGGACGGCTTCCTTTGCTGGGACCACACCCCTGCAGGGGGCGAGATCTCTCAGAAATGCCCCGCCTCCGACTGGACAGGAGACCCCACAGGTGAGCAGCACACCCACCCCACACTATAGTCTGAGCATCATTTGATTATTATCAGTAACTGAGTTACCAAATGATTGAAATGTCAGCTGAACCGTTTCATCTGAAGTAGTCTGATTTATACAGTTACTCAAAAAGTAATTGAAAAAAGTAAACTAATGTGGCAAAAATGAAATAAAAAATAAATAAATGAAAAATGAAATAGAAAATGTGAAATTGTCGTTATTTGGATTTTTACTGGCTGAGAAAATATACCAGTGTTGGAAAAGGTTTGGATTTACATTGGAATTGCTGAGTAAATTATATTATAAATTATTAATTAAATGTTACTTTATTTTATTATATATTTTTTAAAAAGTATATATTTATTTTTATTTTATTTAGATTTATTTTATTTTATTTCTTCTTCCTTCCTTCTGTCTTCAGAGACGGTGAGGCGCTTCTGCTCAGATGAGGGACAGTGGCTCAACAGCAGCAGCTCTGGAGCCAACAGCAGTGTGTGTGCAGGGGACCCCAGGGTGAGGCACTCAGTGTGTGTGTGTGTGTGGGTGTGTGTGTGTGTGGGGGGGATCCCAGGGTGAGACACTCAGTGTGTGTGTGGGTGTGTGTGTGTGTGGGGGGGATCCCAGGGTGAGACACTCAGTGTGTGTGGGTGTGGGTGGGTGTGTGTGTGTGTGTGTGGGGGGGGGGGGAACCCAGGGTGAGACACTCAGTGTGTGTGTGGGTGTGTGTGTGTGTGGGGGGGATCCCAGGGTGAGACACTCAGTGTGTGTGTGTGTGTGGGTGTGTGTGTGTGTGGGGGGGATCCCAGGGTGAGACACTCAGTGTGTGTGTGTGTGTGGGTGTGTGTGTGTGTGGGGGGGATCCCAGGGTGAGACACTCAGATGAGGAACAGGCCATGAACGTTGATAAGGGTCCACGCATATTAGCAAAGTGAAAATGTAAATGAGGGAAGTCATTTGGGTAAAAAGTGTCAACGCTGCAGAAATAAACTTAAAACAAAGTGTCACTTGGTTTAGAAAATGGAAAGTTTACTTAGAAAAGTTTCTTAAGTGCAAAGAAATGCTTTATGAAGTTACTTGAAGAGCGAGGGCCAAATTGACTTGATATTTCCTTTGAACTGTTGAACAAATTAATATTACAAAGTAAAATTTATTTTAGAAAGCTCTAGAGAACCAAATATTCTGGAACAAACCATATGTAGTCTGCACTCTTACTTTTAAAAAAATCACAATGGAACATCCAAGTTGGACACATTCAGGTCTCGCTCTCAGTATATGGACAGGCCATGCCTCGTGTGAAAGCTCAAACCCTCCAGAATTCCCTCCATGAGGTGCAGAGGCTGCACTGGCACTGATCAGAGAGAGTTGTTTTTGGTTTAAACCAACTGGTATACAGAGTTGAGAGACTCATTCTGGTTTTGGGTTATTGTCTTGAGAACAAAAATACCAAACTATAACAACTCGTCAATTATGTATTTATGTGTTTTTGTAATTATGAACAAATGAACAGTTGTTCTGATTAAAGGCTCTCTGTGATGTGAATATGTCTACCTCATATCAGATCTTTGAGTTATTCTTGATAACACGTGCTACAAACATGTTGTGCATGGGATTCTTGTATACCTTTAGCACAGGGGTCTCCAGCCTTTTTCCTTCATTTATTAGTATACAAAGTTAGGCATCAAAATGACATGTACAAACATACATGTACAATGGTAAAAGGGATTTAATTAAACAAAGTTTAGTTATTCAGCACAATACGTGTAATTCAGAAATCCGAGCTGCTTGGAAGGGGATGGAGAGCTATTGAGCTACAGGTTGGAGACCCCTGCTTTAGCAGTTCATAAGTCAGTCTTTTGTCAAATGCTCTTGAGTGTGTTTCAAATCTGCAGTATGAACGTCATCACCATTTAAAAACAAATACTTTACTACTGATCGCAAAATCTGTGCCCCAATAAATGCAAATGCAAGAAATAGTTATGTCCAGAATAGGGTTGAAAATCAGACATCAAAACTAGATAGGTAGACATCGATACTAAAAAAGTCCTATTCAAAGGAGAAAAATGAACATTTCCTGAATAACTTTCTCTTGAGCTGTATCAGAACAAGTGGCCACATGGGAATAAAGCCGCAAGTACTATGATTTAATGTTGAAAATAATTTTCTATTGTATAAATTTATATCATTGTGGTGTTGGAATCGGTATTAAGTATCAAGTCAATTCCTTGGTATCGAAATGGACTTTGAATTTTTAAATAGTGAAATCTTCTTGAATACTGGAGAAACTTTGGAATAATGAATAGTTTTAATTATAGCCTGTGCTTGAATTAGAATCAGAGAGCTTAGAGTGAGGCAGAAGTGGGAGCCCCCTGCACAGATGTATAGACACATTTGGCTTCTCTTGAACATTCCTCGTGTCTCTGGCTCTCCAGCAGCCCAGTCCACGTCAGCAGATCTGTCCCGTCTGAGGGAGCTGAGTTTGGGGTAAGCTGGTGGGGAACTACGCTCTGAAAGATCTGCTCTGGTCCGGAACACAGCACACAGCTGTAGATGGAGTCTTTGTTTGTGAACAGACGCAAGCCCTGTCTGTGCCATTCTGCTTCCAGTCTGGTGTAGTCCTGCTGTAGTCCTGGTTTAGGTCTGATATGAAGAAAGAATACAAGTTAAATGTGCACTACATAGAGGGTCAGCCACCTGCTTGTCTCCATGGAGATGATGTTGCTTTGGCAAGGTTTGCATTGAAAGCAGTTATGTATACCTATGAAGAAGAGTAATTTATTTTGGAGGGATTTAAATTAAATGAATTAATATAAAATAGATAAGTTTCTTGCCTGTTACTGTGGAACATTTTAGGTAAAGCAATAATGATGTAAACACCAGAAAAGTTACATGATGCACCTAGAAAAGATTGTTTGCTTTGTTCAAGCTTCTTTTTGACTCTTCAAAATCAGAACACTTTTGAATTTGCCTTGGTTTTAAAAATGTACTTAAAGTTATTTATGGTAACCTGGCTGACAGTAGACTGAGATGTGTCACTCTGCAGAGTTCTACACATTATATCAGTGATCACCGAAAGGAAAACATAATGAATATTTGAATCTGATTGCTTATAAAGATATACCACTTCATATCATTTCCAAACCAATAAAGGGTGGTATGGTGATCTATGTGTAATGTGTTTGCAGTCTGTGACAGTGTAAGCAGATTTTACACAGAATAAGATCTGAGAAGGTCTGAACGATTAGAGATTGCAGATTTCTATGCAAAAATAATGAATGTTTTGTGATTTACATTTCCTTGTGTGTGTGTGTGTTGTGCAGACTGCCGCTCAGCTCTCTGCAGATGTAGACATAGACTCCACCCATGCCTCGGTCAGCCCCAGTGCCCAGACTGAGGAGGAGACCCTGGTCCGGAGGAAGATCCTAGACAACCAGTACAAGTGCTTTGAGAAGATGCACCGTGACCCAGCCTACAACCGCTCTGGTACGGACTGTGGTGGGACTGTGGTGGGACTGTGGTGGGAGTGGGACTGTGGTGGGATTGTGGTGGGATTGTGGTTGGGAGTGGGACTGTGGTGGGAGTGTGGTGGGACTGTGGTGGGACTGTGGTGGGAGTGTGGTGGGAGTGGGACTGTGGTGGGACTGTGGTGGGAGTAGGACTGTGGTGGGATTGTGGTGGGACTGTGGTGGGACTGTGGTGGGACTGTGGTGGGATTGTGGTGGGACTATGGTGGGAGTGGGATTGTGGTGGGAGTGTGGTGGGAGTGGGACTGTGGTGGGACTGTGGTGGGACTATGGTGGGAGTGGGACTGTGGTGGGACTGTGGTGGGACTATGGTGGGAGTGGGACTGTGGTGGGAATGTGGTGGGAGTAGGACTGTGGTGTAGAGGTAAGATCTTAAGACCGAGCCCAAGCCCGACCCGACCCGAGCTCGGGCTTCAAATAAATATATGTTTATAAAATGTATGCTAAAACGATGTGTGGATACTAAACTAAGGAATACTTGTTATAAAATAAATAATATGGATAAAACAGAGAAGTAATGTAATGTAATTGCTATTTAACTACTAAACAGGATCCGCAGAGCCAGAGCATGCTCTGCGCACGTGAACGCCCCCTCTTAATTTAATAATCTTCCCCTCCGCAAGTCTGCATCTATTTTGACCTGGTATCCCCAATATGGAGGAGCAAGATGTTAAACTAAAGGCAGGAGAACTGAAAAGACAAACACGCACCGGTAAGAGTGAGGTGTGGAAAAGCTTCAAATTGATTGTTGAAAATGCTACAGAAACTTGCGTTGGCTTCGCTGAATGTAGTCAATGTGGCGCTTTGCTTTCATACGAGAGCAAAAAGACTGGCACCTCGACGCTGAGCACTGCTCCTCCTCCCGAGTCCTCACAAATAAAATGACATTTCGGGTTTGCTTCAGGCTCGGGCCTGCAAATCAAGTTAATTGGTCGGGCTCAGGCCGGGTCGGGTTTTAATACCCGCGGGCCGGGTCGGGTCGGGCTGGATTTTTTAGGCCCGATCTCACCTCTACTGTGGTGGGAGTGTGGTGGGACTGTGGTGGGAGTGGGACTGTGGTGGGACTGTGGTGGGAGTATGGTGGGAGTAGGACTGTGGTGGGACTGTGGTGGGACTATGGTAGGAGTGGGACTGTGGTGGGAGTGTGGTGGGAGTAGGACTGTGGTGGGACTGTGGTGGGACTATGGTGGGAGTGGGACTGTGGTGGGACTATGGTGGGAGTGGGACTGTGGTGGGACTGTGGTGTGAGTGTGGTAGGACTGTGGTGGGAGTGGGACTGTGGTGGGAGTGTGGTGGGACTGTGGTGGGACTGTGGTGGGAGTGTGGTGGGACTGTGGTGGGACTGTGGTGGGAGTGGGGCTGTGGTGGGAGTGTGGTGGGACTGTGGTGGGAGTAGGACTGTGGTGGGACTGTGGTGGGAGTGTGGTGGGAGTGGGACTGTGGTGGGAGTGGGACTGTGGTGGGAGTGTGGTGGGACTGTGGTGGGACTATGGTGGGAGTGGGACTGTGGTGGGACTGTGGTGGGAATGTGGTGGGAGTAGGACTGTGGTGGGACTGTGGTGGGAGTGGGACTGTGGTGGGAGTGTGGTGGGAGTAGGACTGTGGTGGGACTGTGGTGGGACTATGGTGGGGGTGTGGTGGGAATAGGACTGTGGTGGGACTGTGGTGGGACTGTGGTGGGAGTGGGACTGTGGTGGGAGTGTGGTGGGACTATGGTGGGAGTAGGACTGTGGTGGGACTGTGGTTTGACTGTGGTGGGAGTGGGACTGTGGTGGGACTGTGGTGGGAGTGGGACTGTGGTGGGACTGTGGTGGGAGTGTGGTGGGAGTGTGGTGGGAGTAGGACTGTGGTGGGAGTGGGACTGTGGTGGGAGTGGGACTGTGGTGGGAATGTGGTGGGAGTAGGACTGTGGTGGGACTGTGGTTTGACTGTGGTGGGAGTGGGACTGTGGTGGGACTGTGGTGGGAGTGGGACTGTGGTGGGAGTGTGGTGGGAGTAGTACTGTGGTGGGACTGTGGTGGGAGTGTGGTGGGAGTGGGACTGTGGTGGGACTGTGGTGGGACTGTGGTGGGAGTGTGGTGGGAGTAGGACTGTGGTGGGACTGTGGTGGGAGTGGGACTGTGGTGGGAGTGGGACTGTGGTGGGAATGTGGTGGGAGTAGGACTGTGGTTTGACTGTGGTGGGAGTGGGACTGTGGTGGGACTGTGGTGGGAGTGGGACTGTGGTGGGAGTGTGGTGGGAGTAGTACTGTGGTGGGACTGTGGTGGGAGTGTGGTGGGAGTGGGACTGTGGTGGGACTATGGTGGGAGTGGGACTGTGGTGGGACTGTGGTGGGAATGTGGTGGGAGTAGGACTGTGGTGGGAGTGGGACTGTGGTGGGAGTGTGGTGGGAGTAGGACTGTGGTGGGACTGTGGTGGGAGTGTGATGGGACTGTAGTGGGAGTGCGGTGGGACTGTGGTGGGAGTGTGGTGGGACTGTGGTGGGAGTGTGGTGGGAGTAGGACTGTGGTGGGACTGTGGTGGGACTATGGTGGGACTGTGGTGGGACTGTGGTGGGACTGTGGTGGGAGTGGGACTGTGGTGGGACTGTGGTGGGAGTGTGGTGGGAGTAGGACTGTGGTGGACTGTGTGTGGGACTGTGATGGGAGTGGGACTGTGGTGGGAGTGTGGTGGGAGTGGACTGTGTGGGACTGTGGTGGTGGGACTGGGTGGTGGGGACTGTGGTGGGAGTGGGACTGTGGTGGGAGTGTGGTGGGACTGTGGTGGGAGTGGGACTGTGGTGGGACTGTGGTGGGAGTGTGGTGGGAGTAGGACTGTGGTGGGACTGTGGTGGGACTGTGGTGGGATGGGACTGTGGGAGTGGTGGGTGGGAGTGTGGTGGGAGTAGGACTGTGGTGGGACTGTGGTGGGACTGTGGTGGGAGTGGGAGTGGGACTGTGGTGGGACTGTGGTGGGAGTGGGACTGTGGTGGGACTGTGGTGGGACTGTGGGGAGTGGGACTGTGGTGGGACTGTGGTGGGACTGTGGTAGGACTGTGGTGGGACTGTGGTGGGACTGTGGGGGACTGTGGTGGGACTGTGGTGGGACTGTGGTGGGACTGTGGGGGACTGTGGTGGGAGTGGTGGTGTGGGACTGTGTGGGACTGTGGTGGGACTGTGGTGGGACTGTGGTGGGACTGTGGTGGGACTGTGGTGGGAGTGGGACTGTGGTGGGACTGTGGTGGTAGTGGGACTGTGGTGGGAGTGTGGTGGGTGGGTAGGACTGTGGTGGGACTGTGGTGGGACTGTGGTGGGAGTGGACTGTGGTGGGACTGTGGTGGGACTGTGGGGGACTGTGGTGGGACTGTGGAGGGGTGGTGGGACTGTGTGGGACTGTGGTGGGACTGTGGTGGGTGGACTGTGGTGGGACTGTGTGGGACTGTGGGACTGTGGTGGGAGTGTGGGTGGGACTGTGGTGGGACTGTGGTGGGACTGTGGTGGGAGTGTGGTGGGAGTCTGTGGACTGTGGTGGGACTATGTGGGACTGTGGTGGGAGTGGGACTGTGGTGGGTGGGACTGTGGTGGGAGTGTGGTGGGACTGTGGGACTGTGGGACTGTGGTGGGAGTGGTGGTGGGACTGTGTGGGACTGTGGTGGGGGACTGTGGTGGGAGTGGTGAGGTGGACTGTGGTGGGACTGTGGTGGGAGTGTGGTGGGACTGTGGTGGGATGGGACTTGTGGTGGGAGTGCTGGTGGGACTGTGGTGGGACTGTGGTGGGAGTGGGACTGTGGTGGGAGTGTGGTGGGAGTAGGACTGTGGTGGGACTGTGGTGGGACTGTGGTGGGGACTGTGGTGGGAGTGGGACTGTGGTGGGAGTGCGGTGGGACTGTGGTGGGACTGTGGTGGGAGTGGGACTGTGGTGGAGTGTGGTGGGAGTAGGACTGTGGTGGGACTATGGTGGGACTGTGGTGGGAGTGGGACTGTGGTGGGACTGTGGTGGGACTGTGGTGGGAGTGGGAATGTGGTGGGAGTAGGACTGTGGTGGGACTGTGGTGGGACTGTGGTGGGACTATGGTGGGACTATGGTGGGACTGTGGTGGGAGTGGGACTGTGGTGGGACTGTGGTGGGAGTGTGGTGGGAGTAGGACTGTGGTGGGACTATGGTGGGAGTGGGGGTGAGACTGTGGTGAGATTGTGATGAGGCTATAGTGGTTGGACAGGACATGTCTTTGGTGGTGTCTTTAGTCCTCTGTGTGTCACAGATCTGTACTGTGCTCGTAACTGGGATGGCTGGCTGTGCTGGGACGACACTCCAGCTGGAACCCTCACCTCCCAGAACTGCCCCAACTACTTTGTGGACTTCGACCCCACAGGTGCTCATACCCATGGTACATTAGGTACCTCACAGGTGTTCACACATTAGGTACTCCCGAGTGCTTTCACATTAGGTATATTAGATACTCCACAAGCTCTCATACCTAAGGTACATTAGGTACTCCACAGGTGCTGTTCTGCATATGCTCATACATTAGGTACTCTGTCTCTGGTAATAACACTCCTGTTTTTGTGTCTCAGAAAAGGCCACAAAGCTCTGTGGAGAAGATGGGCTGTGGTTTCGGCACCCAGCCACCAACCGGACCTGGTCCAACTATACGCGCTGCAACGAGAACACCAAGGCCAAGCTCAGGGTACAGCTCCTTCTGAACCACACACATGTGCTTTTATTTCACCGAGGCTTCCTAAAATAGACACATGAATAAGCACCAGACTGATCTCATCTCAGTTCTAATTTTTTTAAGTTAGTTAATCTTCACCTGTAGGACTTTACAGTTTCAGGTTCAGTTTGTACTGAGTAGGTTTCTGTTGTGTTCCAGTCGGCCTACATCCTGTTCTACATGGCCATCGTAGGCCACGCCCTCTCCATCGCCTCTCTGCTCATCTCTCTGGCCATCTTCTTCTACTTCAGGTAGGTCCTCCTCTGCCTTCAACAGGGGCAACATTTGAAAAGTATGGCATCCCCCACATGGGACAGACAAAGAAACCATATGTATAGTTATGGTCTATGACTCATGGATCATATTTTTAAAGAGGCACTATTCACTTTTTCTAGCTTTCTGTCATTTAATAATGTTGTGCCCTCATCAAAAACATGCCTGCAGAGATTTTAGATGTCATCCATGCATCGTTGAGTAATTTAGCGATCTCTTCTGCAGGGGCCCTGTTCAAACCCTCCTCATGGTTAACTTTTATCCAACACTCCGCCCTCAAGTCTACGTTTTACATACTCCCACATATATATATATATATATACATACTCCCATATATATATATATATATATATATTAGGGCTGGGCAAAAATCAAAAAATTTAATCGTGATTAATCGCATGAGTTCGAGCGATTAATCGCAATTAATCGCATGTTATACGCAAAACCAATTAATGAATTAAAAAGTAGAGTATAGCGCTCTTTTATTGGAAATGTAAATGAAAGAGCCATACATTTGTTGTGCAAACAGTATTTATTTCTTTTACAGGGGAACCCTCAGAGCCTTCAAGGTATTCAGGGAAGGCTCAAGAAAAAATATTGAATGGACGTTTGTACTACTAATATATTTATTGAATATTTTTTATGATGTGAGTAATGAACAGTACACTAGTAATAATTTCTAGATCAGTGTTATAAACTTGGACTGATATTTCTTAGGAAACAAAGGGTTAATATAATGGAATGGAAATGGACCAATCACATTTTTTCTTCCAATGGTATCTGGGTAAATCAGTGACTCCAGCACTGAACTAAAGAAATAAGTTCAGCTCAGAGCGCACGGCTGGTCCGGCCAGAGCCGGTGCCCGCGGCTGAACTCGCGGCTGAGTCCGCGGCCGGAGCCCGCGACCGGAGCCCGCGAGCGGAGCCCGCGACAGGAGCCGGGGCCCGGCCGAACTCGCGGTCGAACCCGCGGCCGGGCCCGCGGCTCGCGGAGGCTTGGGCACGTTGCATCTCACGTGGTCAGAAAAAAGTGAAAAAAGTGTAAAGAAAACACGTCAAACTTAAAGAAACGCTCGCGGTGGACTTTTTCAAAATAAAAGCCAGTGAGAAACAGACGTTTACAATAAAATAAATAAATAAATAATAAAAACTGCGTCAACGGCGTTAAAATAATTGTCGGCGTTAATGACTTAATTAGTTAACGCGTGTGTGTGTGTGTGTGTATATATATATATATATATATATATATATATATATATATATATATATAGGGTTAATATAATGGAATATATATATAATATATATATATATATATATATATATATATATATATATATATATATATATATAAACATGGCACACTACAACTTCACAAACCTGATGTGATGTATTTCATTAGCAATTCATTATTTTTTTTAGCAATTCATACCCTCTGAAGGGTGAGTGACTTAGCATGGAGAGCAAACAGAGGGGGGACTCATAGCATGAAAAATGAAAGCATTAATACTTTATCTTTTGGCGGATCTAGCATTTTCGAAACAATAAAAGATAACATGGTGAACTAACTATGTTAGCAGTTAGTACTCCATAGCTGTAATCCTCTGTAAACATTTGAAATTGTAATATTGACTTGGAAAGAAAAGGGTGAGTTGCCTTCTGCAAACGTCATCACAAAAGCATAGAGCTGCTGGACCGTGCTGAAGGCAGCGGATTTTTAGATTTTCATTTCTAACAGAACAGGCTACATATGATGTAGAATAAAATATTAAAAACAAATCATAGAACGAAGTGCAGAGCAGTGGGTGTGTCTAGGGGTAGGGGTAAACAAGATCTTGCACAATGCAGAAGAATAAAGATTACTCAAACATGGAAAATAAATAAATACAACCCTGAGGGTGTAAATGAGAAGAGGAAACAAATATAATGATTACAATGGTTATAAGCTCTGAAAAGACAATCTGGCAAATACTATACACTGTACATAATTTTTGTTTGCATAAAATAAAAATGAGCTATATCTATCTATATACTGTATCTATATCTATCTAAATATACAGTAGATAGAGATGTAGATTTATACACACACGGGATGTATCACCGGAACATAAGTGAAGTGGCTGATATCAAGAAATCCTACCAATGGCTTGAGAGAGCTGCTCTGAAGGACACACAGAGGTTCATCCTGACCAAGCCAAGATCCTGTGGGACTTCCAGATACAGACTGACAGGATGGTGATGGACCAACCAGACATAGTGGTGGTGGATAAACAACAGAACAAAGCTGTGGCGGTGGACATCACAATCAGGAAAAAGGAACACGAGGAACTAGAGAAATACCAGGGACTCAAGGAGGAGCTGGGGAAAGCCTGGAAGGTGAAGTGTGTGGAGGAGAAGCTCTTAGAATGATCATATTGTTTGGACCTTTTGTCTTTGAAATGTTCAGTGTTTGAAACTTCACTCGGCCCAAATATGCATTCTCATTATGTCAGGATAATATTTACTAAATGTCAGAAATATGTGTGTGCTTTGTCCAAGTCTGCAGCAAGCAATACAAAAAATATAAATCAAATCAAACCACTATTAAAAATCACTGTGGACTATACTGATAACCAACATGGACTATTGAGACCGTATAAGTATAAATTACGAATGCATTTGAGGACAGAGGGAGAAAGATTACGGAAACCACATGAATAAAAAAATTTACATTTTGAATCAGTAATACACTGTTGAACTGTAGAAGTGACGTTTTAGAAGCAGTTTAAAGGAACTGTGCATAACCTCAATCATAACTGAACCTGCGTCACCAGAGCCTTAACAAGAGGAACAACCAAGTGTTTCTCATTCTCAGTATAAGGACAGGACATGCCTCATGGGAAAGCTCAGAAAAAACAACAGCTCGATACTAACTCAAGCTCAAACCAAGATTGAAACAGAAGACAATCACAAAAATAGAATAGAATTGAGCAGTGAGGGAGTGCTGGTGGTGTGGTGGGCTGTAGCTGTGGAGTGAAGTTAATTTCTTTATTTTGAACAGGTTGACACACAGTGAGTGAATCATGACTGCAGTGTATTTATCTGTTTTATTTATTGATGTATTGATTTCTTTGTGTAGAGCTTTGGGAGGCCTCCACAAGTCTGGAAAATACATTACAAGTGTGGAGCATTCTCCTGATATGAGAGCAGTGTGAGGCCCATGTGTGTGTGTCTGCAGACTGGAGCCTGCTGTTTGTTGTTCCAGAGCAGACTTCACTGATGCAGTGACTGAGTGTGGAACACAACTGTGCCAAGTACATGTCCTCCTCCTCCTCTTCATCACTCTGTTTGCCATCCTGCTCCTCTTTGCTCCTCCTCTCCTCCTCCGCTCGTCCCCTCTTCCTCCTGTCCCCCTCCTCTCCTCCTCCACTTGTCCCCGACTCCTTCACTCCTCCTCTCCTCTTGTGCACCTTCTCCTCCTCCTCCTCCTCTCCTCCTCCACTCCTCCTCCACCTCTCCTCTCCTCCTCTGCCACTCCTCCTCTCCTCTGCCACTCCTCTCCTCCTCCACTCCTCCTTTCCTCTGCCACTCCTTTCCTCCTCTGCATTTTTCCTCCTCCTCTCCTCCTCCGCTTTTCCTCCTGCACTCCTCCTCCACATCTCCTCTCCTCCGCTGCTCCTGCTCTGCTCCTCCTCGCCTTCTCCGCCCCTCCTCCTCCTCTCCTCCTTTCCTCTCCTCCTCCTGTCCTCCTCCTCCTGTCCTCCTCTTGTCTTCCTCCTGTCCTCCTCCTCCTGTCCTCCTCTTGTCCTCCTCCTCCGCTCTGCTGTGGGGAGTCACAGTGCCCCGGTCTGTTCCAGGCGTCAGACGGCAGCAGACGTACAGAGCTGTAACTCACATGTGGACCTGAGACTGTAGGCTCAGCAGAACATGACCCAAGTGCAACCAAATGCAGACACAGAGCAGCCCACAGAGGAGGGGAGGAGGAGGAAGAGGAGGGGGGAACAGGAGGAGGAGGTGGAGGAGGAAGAGGAGAAGGAGGACGAGGGCTCTTGTCTCCAGTCACTAAATATACTACTGCATTAGTTAGTTCCAGATGTGCTCCCAACAGTATTTGCTTTCTACCACTATCAGCCAGGACTGTTTCATAGTGCAATGCTGAGATCAAGGTTTAAAGTTTCACTATGAAACTTTTCTGGTTGAGGGTATGTCACCTGTTTGTCTCCATGGAGAGGATAGATAAGATAAATAAGTTAAGGATAGATAAAGTCATATGGTTGAACATTCCAGGCATTACAATCTCCAAGGAGATAAGCACATGGCATATCCTCAACCAGAAAAGTTGCCTAGTGCACCTTTAATAATTAACACTAAGTCAGAAAAGGTCCCGGTTTGGTCCTGGTTTGGTTCTGGTTTGGTCCCGGTTTGGTCCTGGTTTGACTTGATTTGTTTTTGGTGAAGATTGTGATCTCAGTTGACCTGATGGGGACCTGGCTTGCTCATGTCTTGGTCTCGGTTCAGTACTGGTCTAGATAGTGCTGTCAAAATATTAAAATTTCAAAATAAATTTCAACACCAAGAAATTGACTCGCTACAACTGATCAGTACTGATTCCTTTACCATGATCATAATAAACAACTTTTTATTTCCATGATATATTGTGAGTTTCAACATGAGATGGTAGTACTTTCTTTTATATTTCCATGTGGCCTTTTATCTTTGTATAAAACTGTATATTTAAAAGGAAACAGCATGTTCCAAACAGTAAGTTCTAATGCGGCTCCTCTGGCTCCTTCTGTGGTGGCTCCCACTGACTTACATTGGAATATTGTGGCTCCGCTCTCTGTACCTGCTGCCGTGAGCCTCGTCATTTTGGTGTTAAAATGTTCATATTAACGCACTATACATGATCCTGGTGTTTTTTCATGCTATTTTGTCTGTTAAAAAATCCTACTCCTAATGTAGAGCCGGGCTCCAGATTCGTTCTGTAGCCGCTAACATCGCGACAGTCTATGGTAATCCCACAGTTGTCCAAGTATGTTCCCTAGTGGTCCATGGGTGCTTCATTGGTCTGGGCAGAGTCCCAGTTTAGTCCCAGTTTGAGGCCAAGGAGATTCTGTTTCATCCTGGCTTCTTCAGTGCATTTACACAGCATTGAATTGGAATGTCAGAACAATGAGTAAATAAATGCTTTAGGAGAAACCCTAGAGGCCTGCCATGTGATTAGAGAGTGCACCAGAGACAGGCGGCTGGCACAACCAGCATGGCTCCAAACCCCAGGCCATCGGACGTTTGGTTGAATTTGGACATCAGCTGAAAACTATAAATTCAGCCAGTTGGAGTTTGGTTGAATTTATAGTTTTCAGCTGATGTCATGAAAATGACCTGGCAGGATGAAGCTAACTTGAGACACCATCCTGTCTGAAGCTCAGGTTAGAATTGAATTGTTATAAAAATTGATTTCAACACAATCTGACCATAAAGAACTAATTTTGCTGGAACTACAAAAGCTTTGTGCTGTTAAAAAAGTCCCTCTCAAATAACATTCCAGTCACAAGCCAGCTAACATCAGTTTTTCAATGAGTCACTTTTTGTAGAAAATGAATGATGTCATTGATCAGTGATGTCACAGCAAAGTTTCTGTAGATTACATTTTACTAGATTCTAAATGATGATATCATAACTTCAGATGGAGGGCTGGGGCACATGGGAGATTTTTTTTAAAATACCAAAATCCAAATCCAAATGAAAGCCAACATGAACCTTAGAATTATTTGTGGGGACTGTTTCATAAATTTGACATATTCGAGTTGTGGATAAAATTATTTTTATTCATTATGTGATGAGCCATGGCACCACGTGTTGCCATTTTGTTTCAGTAAAATATTGTTTATTTATACTGACGCACACTGAACTTTATGCAGTCATTAGAGACATGAACCATAAATCAGGTCAACAAATGTTAACAGTTTGTGAAATATTTGCCAAATATCCCATTTTGAGGACAATGAAAGGTACATCGAGATCTAAATGTGTGATGTGTTACAGTGAATACACCATAGAAGTCAAATACTCCCTGTTTCAAGTAAAATTTGTGATTATTATAATAGATTTAATTAGCGCATGTGTGTGTGTGTCTGTGTGTGTGTGTGCGTGTCTGTGTGTTTGCGTGTGTGTGTGTGTGTGCAACAGGAGCCTCAGCTGCCAGAGGATCACTCTCCACAAAAACCTGTTCTGCTCCTACGTCCTGAACTCGGCGCTCACCATCCTCTACCTGGTGGCTGTGGTCAACAACCCCGCTGTGGTGGAGCGTAACCCGGTCAGTCACACAACTCACACACAACCCACACACAACTCACACACAACCTACACACAACACACACAACTCACACACAACTCACACACAACTCACACACAACTCACACACAACCCACACACAACTCACACACAACCCACACACAACTCACACACAACTCACACAACTCACACACAACCCACACACAACTCACACACAACCCACACACAACCCACACACAACTCACACACAACCCACACACAACTCACACACAACCACACACAACCACACACAACTCACACACACACACAACACACACAACACACACAACTCACACACAACTCACACACAACCACACACAACCCACACACAACCTACACACAACACACACACACACACACACACACACTCACACACAACCCACACACACACACACCACACACCAACACACACAACTCACACACAACCACACACACACACACTCACACACACACACAACACACACACACACAACACACACAACCTCACACACAACCACACACACACACACACTCACACACACACACACACACACAACCACAACTACACACAACACACACACACACACAACCACACACAACACACACACAACTCACACACACACACACACACTCACACACAACCACACACACAACACACACACACACACACACACACACACACACACACACTCACACACACACACACACACACACAACACACACACACTCACACACACACACACACACACAACACACACACACACTCACACACAACACACACAACACACACAACACACACACACACACACACAACTCACACACAACCACACACACACACACACAACTCACACACAACACACACACACACAACTCACACACAACTCACACACAACCACACACAACCTCACACACACACACACACACACAACTCACACACAACCCACACACAACACACTCACACACAACTCACACACAACTCACACACAACCCTCACACACAACACACACACACACACACACACAACCCACACACAACCACACACACACACACAACACACCTCACACACAACCACACACAACCACACACAACCACACACACAAACCCACACACACACTCACACACACACACAACTCACACACACACACACACCACACACAACACACACACACACACACACACACACACACACACACACACACCTACACACACACACACAACCTCACACACACACACAACTACACACAACCACACACACACACACACACACACACACACCTACACACAACCTCACACACAACCACACACACACACACAACCCACACACACACCTACACACAACCATACACACACACACACAACTCACACACACACACACACACACAACTACACACAACACACACAACCACACACAACCTACACACAACCACACACAACCTACACACAACCACACACAACTCACACACACACACACAACTCACACACACACACACACACACACACACACACACACACCCACACACAACCTACACACACACACACACACACACAACCTACACACACACACCCACACACAACCACACACACAACACACACAACACACACACACACAACACACACACACACACACACACACAACTCACACACAACACACACAATCACACACAACACACACACAACACACACAACTCACACACAACCTACACACAACTCACACACAACACACACAACAACACACACACACACATCACACACAACCTCACACACACACACACACTCACACACAACCATCACACACACACACAACACACACACACACACAACTCACACACAACCCACACACACACACACACACATCACACACACCTCACACACAACACACACACACACACACACACTCACACACACACACACACACACACACACACAACTCACACACAACACACTCACACACACACACACACACACACACACTCACACACACACACACACACACAACACACACAACACACACAACCTACACACACACACACACCTACACACACACACACACACACACAACACACACAACCACACACACACACACACACACACACACTCACACACACACACAACTCACACACACACACACACACACACACACTCACACACACACACACACACACACACACACACACACACACACTCACACACACACACACAACTCACACACAACCACACACAACACACACAACTCACACACAACCTCACACACAACCACACACAACTCACACACACACACACACACACTCACACACAACCACACACAACACACACACACACACACACACACACACACACACACACTACACACAACACACACAACACACACACACTCACACACAACCACACACAACTCACACACACTCACACACACACACTACACACAACACACACAACACACACAACCACACACAACACACAACACACACAACACACACACACACACACACACACACAACACACACACACACACACACTCACACACAACACACACACACACACACACACACACACACACTACACACAACTCACACACAACCACACACAACCTACACACACACACACAACTCACACACACACACACACACACACACACACAACCACACACAACTACACACAACTACACACACACACACACACAACTCACACACACACACCACACACACTACACACACACTCACACACAACCACCTACACACAACTACACACAACACACACACTCACACAACAACACACACAACCCTCACACACAACACACACAACTACACACAACCCACACACACACACACACACACACACACACACTACACACAACTCACACACACACACTACACACACACACACTACACACACACCTACACACAACTACACACAACCCACACACAACACACACAACCACACACAACACACACACTCACACACAACCTACACACAACACTCACACACAACCACACACACACACACACACACACACACCTACACACAACCTACACACAACTCACACACAACCTACACACAACCCACACACACACACAACACACACACACACACACACACACACACACACAACCTCACACACACCACACACACACTACACACAACCACACACAACCTACACACACACACTTACAACACAACAACTCACACACAACAACCCACACACACAAATACCACTCACAAATACACACACACACCATCACACCTTCCACAAACACAACATCACACACCTAACACACACACAACCTACACACAACCTACACACAACCCACTGAAACTCACAAAAGTTAAACACACAAGCTTCACTGTCACTGTCAAACCTGACACCAAGTTGAACAAGTTACACAAAGGTAATACTAACTGAAAAACTGTTTGCTAGCTAGCTTGTGACTGCAATTATATGTGAGAGACTTTGACAGCCCAAATCAGATCACCAATTGTAGTTCCAGTGAAGTTAGTTCTTCAAGGTCACAAAACAAAGCTCCGGTTAAAGTGTAACTTTAGTAACGGAGCTTCAGACACAGCAGTGCCTCATGTTAACTTCACACCCCCAGGGAATGTTGATGATACCAGCTGCAACGTACAGTCTGAGCCTGAGGATCTGATATGGTGTGTGTTTTGGGTTAAGGTAGTCCTGACGAAGATCTGGGCCCACTGCTCCTGACAGGTTGCCTCAGCAGCATTGGAGGATGGGCCAAATGTGGAGAACAAACTTCCCTACAGGGACAATAAAGTGTACCTTATGTAACTGTATAAAAGCGCTTAGTCTTGGTTGTCTAGATAAGAGTACTTTTACAATCTCTCCTGGGCCCTATTTGAACCCTCTTTACAGTCAGCAGGGCAATTTTGCAGAAGTCTCAACCTACAAGCCTACAAATAGTGCCAGAAAGCGATTGCTCGATTATTCAGACATGCATGGGTGACTAACACCTCTTCAAGCATGTTTACATTATAGTATGGTAGAACACTCAATCATTTTTTTCCCTTTTTATTGTGATTGACAGCTATTACAATTTTACGGTATGTCCAAACAAGATTCCTGACATTATCGCTTTTTTGATATCTCAAATCAAATGAAACCAAATGAAACAACATGCAAAGCCCACACTGGCAGGCTAACCACTCTGCTACACATGAGTTTTCTAATTGCTGGTGTAGTGTAACCAGAGTTGTGCGGCTCTTTGGAGAAAAGGTCTTTGTGAGCACCCTCCCCTGACAGTTGAGATGCGAGAATGGAACGCCGCTCTGCTTTAAGAAAAGGCCAGAGCCAATCTTGTGGAGTTTTTACAGCCCCACAGTACAAACGGCGTGCAGAATGAGAAATGCCTTTGTGAAATGAGACTACAGCAGAAGCTATCATTAAGCTATCATCAGTGTCTCCAAGGCAGCCAAAGAATTGCTTTTCCCTTACGACTGTCCTCAACATACTGGTACACTGAAGGGCGACTGTGAGGGATTTATGGGGGAAAAGTCTACACACACTGGTGGTGAAGAGGACCAGATGGAGAGGCTGAGGAGGCTGGTGGTTCTGCTGCTGCAGTGAATTGGGTGGATTTCAGATTCTAGAATGTGATGATGTCATACTCTCAGATGGGAGCAAGACACACGTTTTCCTGTTGATTACATTGTAGTCATCTAATGAGGTTCATTTGGTCTTCTGATCATTTCTGTTATTCAGTTCTTTTTTGTTTTCATACCTGACAGTTTGGACTGCTCTCTGCGCTCTTCCTCAGAGTGGTCACGTGATGTTGCTGTAACGTGTCTGGTCAGCTGATTTATACAGGTTTTGGTCTTCACACCAGTGGAGACAGGATGACAGCAGGACACACTGAACTGTTAACCGGGACTAGGCCCTTTTTCACTCTCACACACCTGGGATAGTGTCCTGAGGAGGCGGAGCTGCAGATGGCGCTGTCGTCCTGCCTCCACCGGTAGGAAGACCGCACCAAAACCTGTTTAAATCAGCTGACCAGACACGTCACAGCAACATCACGAGACTCTGAGGAAGAGTGCAGGGAGCAGAACAAACTGTCAGGTATGGAAACAAACTCTGGACTGAAAAAAGAACCTAATAACATATGATTACATTGTACTTTGATTTGAAACATACATAAAATAAACAAATGTTGAACCTGATCATTTCTATCAGTGACAAGATTCAAGAACTCTTTATATTGAAAGAAATCTCCATTTTAACAATATAAAAATTATACTATACAATGACATCACACTGGGGGTGTGTACATGTATCTATATGGTGGAATGTTCAGCAGTTACCATGGAGACATAATGCACACATTACCAAACATTGTCAAAAAAGTTTTAAATTTTCAGAAAGTGGTCATACCGGCTTGTCAAAGCCTGATCCCGTCAGATCTCAGAAGCTCAGCAGGGCCTGGTCAGAAGACCACTGGGAAAATCAGGTGCCACAGGGGGGTGCCAGTGGCAAAAAAAAAAAAAAAACACTGTCGTTGTGTCCTTAGGCAAGACACTTCACCCACTTTGCCTAGTGGTGTGTGTGTGTGGGTGTAAGTGATGGTGGTGGTCGAAGGGGCTGATGGCACAGATTGTCAGACTCGCTTTTGTCAGTCTGCCCCAGGGCAGCTGTAGCTACAGTAGTAACTTACCATCACCAAGTGTGGAGTGAATGAACAATTGTAAAGCACTTTGTGTTTCTTGAAAGGTGCTATATAAATTAAATGATCAGTTAATTAATAATTAATTAACTAGAAAACTCAAAAAAAAAAAAAAAAAGTGGAGTGGATTTAAAGAGCCCGTCTGAGTCCAACAGCCTGCACGAGTCACACCCCAGAGAATGCTGAAGACATTCAGTATCAGTTGGCCTAAGGAATGTTGTGATAGTTCCAAACTGAGCTGGAGGACACGAGGAAGTGTGAACACAGTCAATTTGTAGATTGCATCTTCCGGTTAAAGGGAACATTTTGAAAACTGCTCATCATGCAAAAGAGAGGATATTTTGTTTTATATTGTTAATTGGTATGGCAACTGTCTGAATTTTCATCTTTCTGAAACCCATGGCTAAGTGGGAGAGAGAATACATTTATAAATGGCTGACTGATGGTGGGTTGAAAACCAAAGGTACCATGCTGTGATTGGCTGTCACTGACAGGTGGGACTTCCTGGTTGGATTTTTGCTTCAGTTTCATTTCAGTGATGAATTCTTTTGTATCCATAACCTTCACTGCCCCTCGTGCTGTTTTAAATGTGCTCCTTTGCTTCTCATACATCACTGCTCTAGTCAGAGCTCTCTGCATAATCTCCTGACCTTTCAGAGTGGTAGCACAAACAGCAGTCATGAGAGGAGGAGGAGGAGAGAAGGAGGAGTAGAAGTGGGTGGAGAGAAGAAGGAGTAGAAGAGAGAGGAGAGAAGTGAAAGAGAAGTAGAGGGAGGATAAAAGAGGAGGAGGAGAGAGAGGAGAGAAGAGGAGGAGGGAAGAAGGAGGAGAGGAGTAGGAGAGGAAGGAGAGGAGAGGGAGGAGAGGAGGAGGAGAGGCAGGTGAGAGGAGGATGCTAGGGAGTGCAGGAGGGTTGGGGAGAGAAGCAGGGCACTGCACATATGTATCTTGGAGACTTAATAATATTTTTTAAGACTCAACTCAAAAGTACAATATAAAAATCAAGTATTCATAACAAAATAAATATGATAGAAGCTCGTCTAGCTCCCCCTGGTCACTGCTATGATGCTGCATGACGTAGACAAAACAGAGGAGGGACATTTTTCTATTGATCTATTGGGAAATTCAAGTTTTGCTGCAGCAACATTTATTCTCAGTCACCTTTGTGTCGCAGCCAAAGGTCTCAGGGCAGTTTAACAGGAGGACTGGTCAGGGAGGGTCAGCAGATCATTCTCTGCGTCCTACGACATCACAGCAGCCTCCAGGGGGCGCCAGGTGACCACAACAGGAAAGCCTCCTCTTCGTCCACTCCAGTGATGATGGTGAAATGGGCCATTCCCTCTAAGTATTTTCTCTGGAAGGTCTTCTGCTACCTTTGTTGCCACAAATGTGCCTGTACTGTACTGTACTGTACTGTACTCTGCTGTACTGTACTCTACTGTACTCTACTGTACTGTACTCTACTGTACTCTACTGTACTGTACTCTACTGTACTCTACTGTACTCTACTGTGCTCTACTGTACTGTACTGTACTGTACTGTACTAAACGGTCTAAACTGTGTTGCAGGTGGGCTGTAAGGTGTTGCATTTCTTCCACATGTATATGCTGGGCTGTAACTACTTCTGGATGCTCTGTGAGGGAATCTACCTGCACACGCTCATTGTGGTGGCTGTGTTCGCAGAGGAGCAGCACCTGCACTGGTACTACCTGCTGGGCTGGGGTAGGTCCTTCACACTGGTACTACCTGCTGGGCTGGGGTAGGTCCTTCACACTGGTACTACCTGCTGGGCTGGGGTAGGTCCTTTACACTGGTACTACCTGGTAAAGTGTTCTCTTTTTCTCTGCAGGGTTCCCTCTGGTGCCAGCCTCCATCCACGCAGTGGCCAGGAAGACCTACTTCGACGACAAGTAAGTCCTGCTCCAGGAGAGCACTGGAGAGCTGTGTGTCTCTCATGCAGGATGCTACAATACTATTGTGTCTTGTTGTTTTGTGTGTGTATCTAACATATGACTGTTGTGTTTCACCGTTTGGTTTGTATATCTGACTGTTGTGTTTCGTAGTTTTTTGTGTGTTTATATAACTGTTGTGTCTTTCCTGTAGCTGCTGGATGAGTGTGGAGACCCACCTGCTGTATGCAGTCCATGGGCCCATCGTGGCTGCCCTCCTGGTGAGTCTAGTCACATCCATGACCAGTGTTGGGAGTAACGCATTATAAAAGTAATGTATTACAGTAATGCGTTGATTTTTGCTGTAACGCAGTAATGTAAGGCATTACAGGGGAAAAAATTGTAATATTTTACTCGGTACAAATGTGAGTAACGCGCGTTACAATGCTTTTTTAACCTGGATTGAAGTGGTGGGTTTTTCTTCATACAAATTCATTAAAATCACCGTGAAATCAGCAGCGATGAAACGCCGGAGACGCGGCCGGATAGACCTTCAATGAACCGCGGGCGAAAGGACCGACCCAGAACTCTATGCCGTTTAGACCTGGTTTAGACCTGGGTCACTTCTGGTTTAGACCTGGTTTACAGTCGTCCCTCGCTCTAATGCAGTTCACTTTTCGCGGTCTCGCTGTTTTGCTGATTTATTTATTTTTTATTTTTTGGGCAATTTTGCATGCCTTTTGTTTTTACAGTGTATGAACACATATTGCATTCCTCCTGCTGCGTCCTGATTGGCTAAGGGACTCCTGTCTCCTCTACAGTACAGAATGTGTTCAGCTGCCAAATATAAATAAATGTTCAATCTGTAGCAGTGTGATTCTGAAGTGCTGTATGTCTGCAAGTTTTCTCTCCGACAAACTCCACAACGTCGACGAAACGTTCTTGCACTGACAAAGGCTCCTGCGCTCACACCCAAAAGACAGAGGATGATGCAAACCATCGCACAAAAAGTTGGACTTCCGGACACGTTGAAGGAAGGTAGAAGTTACGTGCTGTAGCAGAGTCTTGCACCGGGTCTTGTACCCACAAAGAGTTGCTGAAATCAGGACTGCGAGCCCCCGCAGCAGGGGGTCTGTAAAGCGCGATCGGGCGACAGCCGCTCTTACCTCCATGAGGTGCGGAGCAGAGCTGCTCCTTTCTCCTGCGGTCACCTTCGAGCCCGTTCTGACAGTGAGTCCTGTTTTAGTCCTAGTTCAGTTCTGGTTTAGTCCTCCTCTTCAGTCCTGGAATCAGTCTGAGGTTAGTCCTGTTATAGTCCTGGTTTAGCCCTGGTTCAGCTCTGGTTTAGTCCTGGTTTAGACCTTGTTTAGTCTTGGTTCAGTCCATATACGGCTCAAAAGTTCGGCTTTTTCGCAGTTATTTTGGTGAGAGTAACTTAAAGTAATGCAATATTAATGTAATGCCTTACATTTTAAATGCAGTAATATTGTAATGTAATTACTTTGAAATGACAGTAATAAGTAATAAATTACACATTACAGTTTTAAAGTAACTTGCCCAACAGTGTCCATGACATCATTGTTTATCACTGCATTTGTTATGCAACCTGCAGTTTATTTAATTTCTTATAAATCAGGTACAGGCCTTTTAAAGAAACATTCCTGCCAGGTTGAGATTCCAGACAGCATTAGTTTTGTTTTGGGTCTGTGGTGGTGCAGTAATCTGACTCCCGTCTGTGCAGGTGAACCTCTTCTTTCTCTTGAACATTATCCGTGTGCTGGTGACCAAGCTCCGGGACACACACCGTGCAGAGTCTAACATGTACATGAAGGCGGTGAGAGCCACCCTCATCCTGGTGCCTCTGTTGGGCATCCAGTTTGTCATCATCCCCTGGAGACCGGAGAACCGCGTGGCTGGAGAGGTGTACGAGTACATCATGCACATCCTCATGCACTATCAGGTAAGAGCCACTCATGACCTCACAGCTCAGGTGTTACTGTGTGAAGAACTGACTCCCCCTGAATAAACCTCCTGTAGTCCTCAGACCTCCTGTAGTCCTCAGACCTCGTGTAGTCCTCAGACCTCGTGTAGTCCTCAGACCTCCTGTAGTCCTCAGACCTCCTGTAGTCCTCAGACCTCCTGTAGTCCTCAGTCCTCCTGTAGTCCTCAGACCTCCTGTAGTCCTCAGACCTCGTGTAGTCCTCAGACCTCCTGTAGTCCTCAGACCTCGTGTAGTCCTCAGACCTCCTGTAGTCCTCAGACCTCGTGTAGTCCTCAGACCTCCTGTAGTCCTCAGACCTCCTGTAGTCCTCAGACCTCCTGTAGTCCTCAGTCCTCCTGTAGTCCTCAGACCTCCTGTAGTCCTCAGACCTCGTGTAGTCCTCAGACCTCCTGTAGTCCTCAGACCTCGTGTAGTCCTCAGACCTCCTGTAGTCCTCAGACCTCCTGTAGTCCTCAGACCTCCTGTAGTCCTCAGACCTCCTGTAGTCCTCAGACCTCCTGTAGTCCTCAGACCTCATGTTGTCCTCAGACCTCATGTTGTCCTCAGAGCTCATGTTGTCCTCAGAGCTCATGTTGTCCTCAGACCTCATGTTGTCCTCAGACCTCATGTTGTCCTCAGACCTCCTGTAGTCCTCAGACCTCCTGTAGTCCTCAGACCTCCTGTAGTCCTCAGACCTGATGTAGTCCTCAGACCTCCTGTAGTCCTCAGACCTGATGTAGTCCTCAGACCTCTTGTTGTCCTCAGACCTCATGTTGTCCTCAGAGCTCATGTTGTCCTCAGACCTCATGTTGTCCTCAGACCTCATGTTGTCCTCAGACCTCATGTTGTCCTCAGACCTCCAGAAATCCTAGTCTAACCTCTTTTAAAGGGGCAGCACCACAGTACATCAGGAGAACATTAAAAGTATCTGTTGAGTTTTAGTATGTGGATGATTAATGGGACACTTTTTCTTGAGTAATGGTTTCGCTTTTGCAAATCTGTGCTGATGTGGAAAATGGAGTTCCACTCAAGTGTTGCAAAAATATTATTGTCAACTCACTGCCCCAAATGTAATTCATTATATGTGTGATCATAACTCTATTTAGAAGCACTGACAACGTTTGGCATCTTCAAAAAAGAAACTAAATCTTAAATACTTAATTGAAGGAAATTCAATTTTCATCAGCAACAATGAAACATAAAAAAAATAATAATAATAATAAAAGAATAATAATAATAATAATAATGAAGTAATTCATAATTTATAGAGATGCGTATGGGACAAACGACTTCCAGAGTGTATTCGTGGAGCAGGACAGGGACAACAGGCTGTCCCCAAAGGCACTCTCCTGTCTGGTGGTGGTGCTGTGCAGGGGGTGATGGGGGTTTTCCAGGATGGACAGGAGATTGTTCAGGGCCCTTTTCTCAGCCACAGATGTGAGTGAGTCAAGCTTTTGATGTTTGTAGTTATCACAGACAAAAGCTTTTGGTTTTATATCTTCATTATATTTGCCAACAAGTAATATTAGTATCCAGACCAAAATCTAACTTCCAGCTCCAGTTTCTTAGAGAGACGATATAATGCAAAATACATTTTTCTACCATTATGTTCCCTCATCAGAAACATTCATGTGGAGCTGAGGATCAAAGAAGAATTGTTCACTTTAATGGTACAAGCATGAAACTTTGCCAGATTATTAACATTCCTAGGACCAACATTGGAGCCAACCATACTGGAGCCGAGTACTGTGCATGTCATATATACAGACGTGGATAAAATAGTTGGTACCCCTCTGGCAATGAAAGAAAAATCAACAATCATCACTGAAATAACTTGAAACTGATAAAAGCAATAAAAAAAATAAAAAAAAATTACTGAAAATTGTCTAACAAAAATCAAACATTGTTTTTTACCTGTGGGTTCAACAGAATCAATAGAAAAAACTACATAATAAAACTGGCCTGGACAAAAATGATGGTTCCCTTAACTTTATATTTTGTTGCACAACCTTTTGAGACAAACTCTGCAAACAAATGATTTCTGTGACTGTCAGTGAGACTTCTGCACTGGTCAACAGGTAGATGTTCAGTAGAATTGAGATCTGGGCTCACAGAAGAACACCCCAGAACAGTTCAATGTTTTGTTCCTAGCCATTCTTGGGAGTTTTTAGCTGTGTGTTTTGGGTCATTATCCTGTTGGAAGACACTAGACAACACATTTCAGTCCAAAATACCTTGATAGTTTAGAGATTTCATTGTACCTTGCACAGATTCAAGACACCCTGTGCCAGATGCAGCAAAACAGCCCCAGAACAAAACCAAGTCTCCTCCGTGCTTCACAGTAGGGACAGTGTTCTTTTCTTGGTCTGCTTCATTTTTCTGTCTGCGAACATAGAGCTGATGTGTCTTGCCAAAGAGCTCCAGTTTTGTCTCATCTGTCCAAAGAACATTCTCTTAACCATGCTAACCATCTCACAAGAAGTTGGGCTTCTGGACACACTGAAGGAAGGTAGAAGTTATGCGCTGTAGCAGAGTCGGGTCAGGAACCCGCAAATAGTTACTGAAACCAGGACTTAAGAGAGAGGACTTGTAAGGGCTTGTAAAGCTCAATCAGGCTACAGCTGTGTTTACCCACATGAGGTGCGGAGCTAAGCCGGTCCTTTCTCCAGCGGTCACCTTCAAGCTGTCCCAACAGTGAGTCCTGTTTCAGTTCTGGTTTAGTCCTGGTTTACTCCTGTTTTAGTCCTAGATCAATCCTGGTTTATTCCTCCTCTTCAGTCCTGGAATCAGTCCTAGGTTAGTCCTGGGTTAGTCTTGGTTCAGTCTGTGATGTATGTAGTACAAAAGTTTGATATAATCTTGGGTTAATGGGCGGGTGTGGCTGTCCAAAAATGGACCCGTGCAGGTTCATTACATAAAGAAGGAGGAAAATAACAGAAGTACGACAGCAGCTTTAAGTTTTAAGAAGGATGCAAAAAGTGTTAACTGTCCTGTCTGAGAAAAGTGTATAAAGTGTGTGCTGAGGGGTTTTACAGCCTTAAAACACGGATTTCACCTATCGTGGGTTATTTTTAGAACATAACTCTCACGATAAACGAGGGATCACTGTATACCAAGGAGACACACTGTCCCCACTGCTGTTCTGCATAGATCTGAACCCCCTCAACCAAATAATCGACCGCACTGGCTACGGATACTCAAAACGGGGCCACCATCAGTCACCTCCTCTACATGGATGACATCAAGCTGTACGCTAAGAGCAAGCGAGACATCGACTCACTGATCCACACCACCAGGATCTACAGCACAGACACTGGAATGTCAGTCGGGCTTGAGAAATGTAGCAGGATGGTGACAAAGAGAGGGAAGGTAGTCCACACAGAGGCGGTCTCACTCCCAATAGCAGACGTTGAGGACAGTTACAAGTATCTTGGTATTCCACAAACAAATGGCTCCTCGAAGAGGCAACAAGGAAAAGGACTACGGCCAAATACCTGCAAAGAGTGAGACAAGTCCTAAGAAGCAGCTCAATGGCAAGAAGAAGGCACAAGCAATCAACAGCTACACCCTGCCAGTGATCAGATCCCAGCAGGAATCATAAGTTGGCCAAAGGAGGAGATACAGACCACAGATGTTAAGACACAAAAGCTCCTGACCATGCATGGAGGGTTCCATCCCAAATCCAGCACCCTGAGACTGTAAGCAAGCCAGGATGAAACATCTAAGCTCCTTGAGTACATCAGGGACAAGGCCCCGACAGATGAGGTGCTCAGAGAATGTCTCAGACAGTGGGGTCCAGAGGAAGAGGTGCTAGAGGGACCATCATGGCAGGACAAGCCATGAACAAAACTGAAGTGGCTGATATCAAGAAATCCTACCAATGGCTTGAGAGAGCTGGTCTGAAGGACACACAGAGGCACTTATCCTGGCTGCTCAGGAGCAGGCCCTGGGCACTCAAGAAATAGAAGCCCAGATCTACCAGACAAGAGCCACGATGTAGATTGTGCAAAGAGGCTCCTGAGACAGTCCAGCACAGAACTGCAGGTGTAAGATGCTGCAGGGAAAGCAAACATGGAGCGACATAACCAAGTGGCGAGCATAGTGTACAGAAACATCTGTGCAGAGTACAGGCTGGAGACCCCAGGATCAAGGTGGGAAACACCTCCAAAGTTTGTGGAGAATGACCGAGCCAAGATCCTGTGGGACTTCTAGATACAGACTGATAGGATCACCAACCAGACATAGTGGTGGATAAGAAACAGAGCAGAGCCGTGGTGGTCGACATCACAATACCAAGCGATGGTAATATCAGAAAAAAGAACTTGAGAAACTAGAGAAGGAGGAGCTGGAGAGAGCCTGGAAAGTGAAAACATCAGTGGTGCCTGTGGTGATCAGAGCACTTGGGCTGTAACCCCCAAACTGGAAGAGTGGCTACAACAGATACCGGGAAAAACATCTCAGTCCAGAAAAGTGCAGTACTAGCAGCACAAAGATACTGCAGAACTCTCAGGCTCCCAGGTCTCTGGTAGAGGACCCGAGCTGGATGAGCCCTTGCTTCCATGCAGCATTTAATTATCATTATGAAATATGATCTAGCACTTATAGATCTTTAGAGATGGTTAAATGGTTCATTCTTATAAAACACCCAGTAAATATGGCTTTGAAAAATAAAATATTGCTTTAACTTGGATTTCAACCACAGGGAACCCACATGTAGTGGACCAAACAGAAAGGCAAAGACAAGGTATAAAAATAAGTTTAAATTTAATAAAGTCAAAAAAAAAAAAAAATAAAGGCTCAGATTAGGCAAATTATTAACAAAAAAATCAGGCCCAACTGGGGTAACTCAAATCAAACTGAACAGAACAAAACTAACCTCACCAGACAAAGGAACAGGGTGTTTAAATACTTGAGGACCAACTAAAGCTGAGGGAGGAATTACACTAAATAATTAACCAAACTACTAACTTAATCAAAGTAACAAAAAGACAAATAATTATAATACAGAAAATAATAAGTGATAATAAAGTGGCTGTAAAGCAAACTAATGATGCTATGATGGTCTCTTCCATGGGTCCTCCTTCCGGTGCTCAAAACCCCCCCAAAAAGAACAAGTATAAGTAAATGAGACTTATATTAACTAAAATGTATGCACTCAAATTAGAACAGAAGTCTAAATAAAGGAATTAAAGTATGTGTAATGCAATTAACTTAATGTAAATGGAATGAAATTATACTGACACTATGGAGTGGTGGCAGAGGTTTCCTCCACACCACACAACCATTACATTCTCAACAAAAATGGTCATGTGACCTTCTTAATGCTTTTGAAATTTGAAAAAATAGTTGTTCAACATTACAAAATTGATAATTAAGCAAATTAGATAAGAATTAGAAATTAGATAAAGAAGATATGCGTATTTTTATGCAGGCCTTCATGTTGTCCATTTTGTGACAGGTGCAATTCTCAGCTCCAATGTTAAATTAGATTTGGTTCCAAATCCAGAAATATTAGTTCAGGGGGTGTTAGTAATCTGGCAAAGTTCCATGCTTGTACCATAAAAGTGAACTATTTTGGTCCTTAACAGCTCCACTATGAAGAGGTTTGCGATGTCATCCATGCATGTTATGAGTTTTTTAGAGATCTGGACCTTATTCAAACCCTCTTTATGTAAGATTCTGTGCAATCCCACTGGCAGCTGTCCATAAATCTACAAAAGCAGGATAAACTACAACCTGACAAACCTAATGCAATGTGCAGTAGTTTGGTTAGTGGGATACATGCTGATTGTGTGATAGTGCTCTGAAGGGGGAGCGCAGAGAGCAAAGGGAGGCTCAGAGCATAAAAAACCAAAGTGAAAAAGATGTTAATATATTGTTTTCAAATTAAAACAAAACATATTCTGAGTCGGGATCGCACCGTGAGTCAGTAGATCCAACTGCTTTACCATTGATGTTGATGCCAAGATTTGTGATTTGAACCACCAACCTTTGGACCAGTGGACAGACCGCCTTTAAAATAGACTCCAACAAATGTGAGAAGACATTCTAAAGACATTAGTGCTTGTCATCCATTTTTCATGGGGTGATGGGTTTCTAATGTGGGCTGGTGCATGTGTGAGTGGGCATGGAATAAACAACACTATAATAGCAAAATAATAATGATCTATGCTCTGATCCATCTCATCTATTCTTCCTCACCCACTCCTCCTCCTATTGGTCCACACTCAGGCAATGACAGATTGATTACAGCCTATCACGGTGAAGTGTATGCATTAGAAGAAGCAGAGCTTTGGTCACATGTGAACTGCATGATACATTGTTTTGGTCATGTCTCTCTCCTGACTCTAAAAGCATGTGTGCTTTTGTGCTTGTCCTCAGGGTCTGCTGGTGGCCACCATCTTCTGCTTCTTTAATGGAGAGGTGAGTAGATGACATGACTGTTGGATCACGTCTCTGTCTCTGTCTTGTGTCCAGCAGCTAAATAACATGGTGGGTCCTGCTGTGCTCTGACCCATGTCCATCCAAACATGTGGTCCCAGTGAGCGCAAGACCCACCACTGCTCCACAGAACAAGCACAAATATTACACACATTTTGGGTTTCAGAGTGATGAGAATCTAGAGAATCTAGCACCAAGCAATTAAAGAAACTGCATGTAACCTGCACTCTTACACTAAAATCACAACTGAACCAGGGTTGACAGAGCCTTAACCTGCAGAGAGAGGACACACATAAGTTTTTCTCATTCTCAGTATATAGCTGTAGTGTGTGGTGACTTTCATGGGTAGGCAAGAAGACTTGCAGTGGACACCAATATTTAGCTGATAACAAATCAATAACAACACTCTTTATGCAAACTACATTGTAAATTAGTTTATTTATATTGACTCACATTAACTGCATGTGTAGAGAAGCCTAGACCATAGAGTCTATTCATATTTGTATATATGGGACTGTATTTGACACCCTCTTTGTACAAACAGGCCTGTTTTTGCTCTATTTCTTTCTACTCCTCCATCTTATTTATACAGCTGAACCTCCAGGACTATTGTTATCTATGTTATTATTATTATACATCAAGGAACCACATAAATGATTTACAGTTCTACACATGTGTAATGCACTGACTGTACAAAATATACATTCATGACGATCATGAAGAGATACTAACAACAACAGTGCACTAGTCAGACACGTGCACTGGTCAGACACGTGCACTGGTCAGACACGTGCACTGGTCAGACATGTGCCCTTTTAATAGAGCCTGATGAGTGTCACAAATGCCCCATAAAACACAGCCCTGCGTCACAACAGCTCATTATCACTCACCTCTCACAGATGCAAAATTACGTCTTTCCTGAAGAAACGTCCTGTATTTCCCTGAAGTGGAGTAGGTCCAGAGCACACACGTTTGTCCACATGTGTGTAATAGTGCTGTTATTCCACCAACACTGTCGCTCCTTCATAAACACACAGATGAGACAAGCTCCTCTCAAGCCACTCTCACTCCACTGCTCCATCTTTCACACAACACAAAGTAGCCCTGAAACTAACTCACTGTTTCATTAACTAACATCTAATCATTACAAACACAAAGCTACAAAGAGTGACTTGTCACTAAAAGCGAGTTATTTTTAGGCACTTGTGTTGAAAGTTAGCACTGCTGTTGTCTTCTCCTTCCACACTTGCACATTTACATGGAATCATCACACATCTCCAGTTCCTGTGGATGATGATATGGTTTTATTCAGTGTTGTTTGAGCCAGCTCTCTTCCAATATGCATGCTCAAACCTTTAAAACAACCAGTTGGTCTCTGCGGTTGTAAAAGTGCATGAGTAAAAAGCTGCATTCTCAACATGTGCCTCCAGGCCAAAACAACACAGTGGGACGTTCAGATCTGCAGTTGTGGAAGTTTGCTCAGTGGCCAGAAGAGTGTAGAAAAGGACACTATGACTACAACCATGTTCTAAACAGACAGAAGTGAAGGGAAAGTGGGATTATTTGGCTATAAATCAAAACTATAGCGATTTTGGCTTGCAGTGATTTTAGATTTTTTGGGGCAGCCACTGCTTGCCTTGATTGCACTGACCACACACCACTTATTTTTATGGACAGACCAGGCCTCATGTGATGCTCAGAACCTCCAGACTTGAGTTGACTTCCCTGAGCTGCAGAGGCTGCACTAGCACTGACTCATGACTGCAGGGGCTGGGGTTTAGGTAGAGACCATTCAGATCAGAGAGAGGACTTTTAGGTTTACACATTGGATTTCAGCATTGAACCTGTAACCCAAATGACTCATGGGGGCTCATTCTGCTTTCTGATTGGATAATCGTCTTGAACCAAAATACCAAATTGTAACTTGTCCGTCATTTTGAATGTTTTTTTTTTTTTTTTAAATGAAGAATAAAACAGCATTTTCTCAAAAGCTATTTTTGATTTGAGAATGTCTTGCTAGTTTTGGGGACACAGCTACATCATGTTTATGGAAAATTAAATCAATTTTTTACATACAGTTCTTTTAATAATTCACAACTAAATGAAAGGGGCAAAAGCCCTCCAGGTATCATTTGTGCCATCCCATGTTAAAGCAGAGTTTCTCATACCAGTGTTGGTACTCAAGCTCCTTCAGGTGGGACTTTTTTCAGTTTGTGTTTTTGCCCCAAATACAGTTCTTTTTATCAACTTTTTTTTATCCTCCTTTGGATCATTTCTTGTTTAGAACTAGTGCAAAACAATAGTCGAAGCCTGGTTTAGATCTGGCCAGATGTTTTCATTGGTTGTACTTGGTGTGAAAAGAGCCACTGCCTTTAGAGAATTTGAAGTTAGTAATGTTAACAATGTTAAACTAACTGAGACTTGATTTGTGGTCAGTTGGAAACTACTAAAGTAATAATAATTATATATATATATATATGTGTGTGTGTGTGTGTGTGTGTGTGTGTGGTGTGCAGAATTTGTTAATAACAATAACATGACTCCTGATCCAAATATATTTCTCTAATAATAAGGATAAGGAGATATAAGTCTGCGACTTCATCATTTCCATTACAATACTGAGATTAGACTCAGATATCTGATGACCTAAAACTGTGAACAATATTTCATTTTGTCCTTCTGCTGCTCCTGCTGCTGTTGTAAAGAGTGGAGACATTTGGAGTTATTCCAAAGTAAAACATCACTGACAAACCAGCTGTGTGTTACAGTGGTTGTTTTGTAGTTTTTTTTTATTTTTTATTTTGTAGTACTTTTTATGTAGGGAAATAGTCCACTGCATTTCATCCATCCTTTCAGGAGCAGTGGGCAGAATATGGGGCACCTGGGGACCATCTCTATGATCTTGTTGCTAGGCTTGGTCAGGACTGCCTTAGTTGGAGGATTTTACATATGGTGCATGTTTTGGGTTGAAGGGGGAAACCAGGAGGAAACCCACCCAGGCACGGGGATAACATGCAAACGCCGCACAGAAAGGGCCGGGTGACCCCGGGGATTGAACCTGAAACCTTGCTGTGAAGCCTGAGTGCAGCCACTGTGCTGCTAAGCTATTACTCCATGTAGTTTCATATTACCTTTTATTGTTCTGAAATAGCTAGATTCACCTGAAAACAACAAATTGGCATGTTTAATAAATTACACTTTTGTTTTTGATGCCTTGAGTCCCCTTCCCTTTGCTCTCTGTGCTGTCACTCTCCCTTCAGAGAGCTCTCGCAGCACAATCGTTATGCATCCCACTGATGAAACTACTACACATCGCATCAGGTTTGTTAAGTTATAGTGAACAGTTTTGCATCATGTGTTTGTATATTTATGGAGAATTGTTGTGTGGGAGCATGGGTGATGTACACTGTAGGCTTGTGGGCGGGGCCTCGGGCTGAATCTTACAGTTAACTAAGTAAGGAGGGTTCAAATAGGGAGAGATTGCAAGATTACTCAAACAGCATGGAGGACATGTTTATTAATGGAATCAAGGTCAGCTGTAGGTAGGTGGCGGTTTGATTCCCTGCTCCCTTGTTGTCCCACATACACTGATCCGTGTGCGTTCAGTGGTGTGTGACAGTGTGTGAATGTGTGATTGGCTCTTTGTTGTGAAGTGCTGGAGGGCCCAGCGGAGCAGGAGGAGGCAGAATGGTAACTGAAGAGTTTGAAAGTGTTGTTCTGTTGCTCTCCTGAAGAGAAAGAAAAAAGGAAAAAGTGCAGGGAGCAGAGCCGAGGTCATGTCAGGTGAGAGGAGACAGGCGTTATAAATGACAGTGTGTTTTCCAAAGGAAGATCTGCACTGTCTCTGTGTGTCTGCACCTGTCTACTCCTGTCTGTCAACATCTGCGCCTGTCTGTCTGCACCTGTCTACTCCTGTCTGTCAACATCTGCGCCTGTCTGTCTGTCTGTCACCTGTGTCTGTCTGCACCTGTCTACTCCTGTCTGTCAACATCTGCGCCTGTCTGTCTGCTCCTGTCTGTCAACATCTGCGCCTGTCTGTCTACTCCTGTCTGTCAACATCTGCGCCTGTCTGTCTGCACCTGTCTACTCCTGTCTGTCAACATCTGCGCCTGTCTGTCTGCACCTGTCTACTCCTGTCTGTCAACATCTGCGCCTGTCTGTCTGCTCCTGTCTGTCAACATCTGCGCCTGTCTGTCTACTCCTGTCTGTCAACATTTGCGCCTGTCTGTCTGCTCCTGTCTGTCAACATCTGCGCCTGTCTGTCTGCACCTGTCTACTCCTGTCTGTCAACATCTGCGCCTGTCTGTCTGCACCTGTCTACTCCTGTCTGTCAACATCTGCGCCTGTCTGTCTGCACCTGTCTACTCCTGTCTGTCAACATCTGCGCCTGTCTGTCTGCACCTGTCTACTCCTGTCTGTCAACATCTGCACCTGTCTGTCTGCACCTGCCTACTCCTGTCTGTCAACATCTGCACCTGTCTGTCTGCTCCTGTCTGTCTACACCTGTCTGTCTACTCCTGTCTGTCTACTCCTGTCTGTCTGCACCTGTCTACATCTGTCTCTTAACATTTGCACCTGTCTGTCTGTGCTTGTCTGTTTATGCCTGTCCACATGTGCACCTGTCTGTTTACACCTGCCTGTCAAGCGCTTGTCTGACTGCACCTGCCAGTCTACACCAAAATGTCTACACCTGTCTACACCTGCCTCACACACGTCTGCGCCTGTCTGTCTGCGCCTGTCTGTTTACTCCAGTCTGTGCGTCTGGGCTTTTGCCTGGGAACACTCGCCCCATTTGAGAGAGGAGAGCGGGCGTGTGAGGACCGCACAGGCCTAAGACAAGCCAAATGTCTGAGTGAAAGATTACTCATCTCAAGAGAGGCGAGGGAGAGAAAGAGAGGAAAGAGAGAGAGGAGAGGGACAGAGGAGAGAGAGGAGACAGAGAAGGAGACAGAGGAAGAGAAAGGAGACAGAGACAGGATTAAGTGCTTTAAATCAAATGTTAGAGAAAGAAAGAGAAATGGAGAGGGAGAGAAGGGGAAAGGATTGAACAGAGGGAGAAGAGAGGGAGAGCATAGAACAAGAGAGTGAGGGGGGATAGAAGAGAGCGGACAGGAGCAAAGACAGGGGGACAGGAGCAAAGAGACAGCGAGACAGGAGCAGAGAGACAGGAGCAGAGAGACAGGGGGCCAGGAGCAGAGGGACAGCGAGACAGGAGCAGAGAGACAGGGGGCCAGGAGCAGAGAGACAGTGAGACAGGAGCAGAGAGACAGTGAGACAGGAGCAGAGAGACAGTGAGACAGGAGCAGAGGGACAGTGAGACAGGAGCAGAGGGACAGGGGGCCAGGAGCAGAGAAACAGGAGCAGAGGGACAGGGGGCCAGGAGCAGAGAGACAGGAGCAGAGGGACAGGGGGCCAGGAGCAGAGAGACAGCGAGACAGGAGCAGAGAGACAGCGAGACAGGAGCAGAGAGACAGGAGCAGAGAGACAGGGGGCCAGGAGCAGAGAGACAGGGGGCCAGGAGCAGAGAGACAGCGAGACAGGAGCAGAGAGAGACAGGAGCAGAGAGACAGGGGGACAGGAGCAGAGGGACAGCGAGACAGGAGCAGAGAGACAGGGGGACAGGAGCAGAGGGACAGCGAGACAGGAGCAGAGAGACAGGGGACAGGAGCACAGGAGCAGAGAGACAGGGGGGCCAGGAGCAGAGAGACAGGAGCAGAGAGACAGGAGCAGAGAGACAGCGAGACAGGAGCAGAGAGACAGGAGCAGAGAGACAGGGGGACAGGAGCAGAGAGACAGTGAGACAGGAGCAGAGAGACAGTGAGACAGGAGCAGAGAGACAGCGAGACAGGAGCAGAGAGACAGGGGGACAGGAGCAGAGAGACAGCTAGACATGAGCAGAGAGACAGCGAGACAGGAGCAGAGAGACAGGGGGTCAGGAGCAGAGGGACAGGGGGACAGGAGCAAAGAGACAATGAGACAGGAGCAGAGAGACAGCGAGACAGGAGCAGAGAGACAGGGGGCCAGGAGCAGAGAGACAGCGAGACAGGGGCAGAGAGACAGGGGGACAGGAGCAGAGAGACAGGGGGCCAGGAGCAGAGAGACAGCTAGACATGAGCAGAGAGACAGTGAGACAGGAGCAAAGAGACAGCGAGACAGGAGCAGAGAGACAGTGAGACAGGAGCAGAGAGACAGGAGCAGAGAGACAGGGGGCCAGGAGCAGAGAGACAGCGAGACAGGAGCAGAGAGACAGGGGACAGAGCAGGAGACAGAGCAGACAGGAGCAGGGAGGGACAGGAGCAGAGGGACAGGGGGAGCAGGAGCAGAGAGGACAGGAGGAGCAGGAGCAGAGAGACAGCGAGACAGGAGCAGAGAGACAGGAGCAGAGAGACAGGGGGCCAGGAGCAGAGAGACAGGGAGACAGGAGCAGAGAGACAGGGGGCCAGGAGCAGAGAGACAGCGAGACAGGAGCAGAGAGACAGGAGCAGAGAGACAGGGGGACAGGAGCAGAGGGACAGCGAGACAGGAGCAGAGAGACAGGGGGACAGGAGCAGAGGGACAGCGAGACAGGAGCAGAGAGACAGGGGGACAGGAGCAGAGAGACAGCGAGACAGGGGCAGAGAGACAGGGGGACAGGAGCAGAGAGACAGGGGGCCAGGAGCAGAGAGACAGGAGCAGAGAGACAGGAGCAGAGAGACAGCGAGACAGGAGCAGAGAGACAGGGGGACAGGAGCAGAGAGACAGCGAGACAGGGGCAGAGAGACAGGGGGACAGGAGCAGAGAGACAGGGGGGACAGGAGCAGAGAGACAGTGAGACAGGAGCAGAGAGACAGTGAGACAGGAGCAGAGAGACAGCGAGACAGGAGCAGAGAGACAGGGGGTCAGGAGCAGAGGGACAGGGGGACAGGAGCAAGAGACAATGAGACAGGAGCAGAGAGACAGCGAGACAGGAGCAGAGAGACAGGGGGCCAGGAGCAGAGAGAGAGAGCAGGGGGACAGGAGCAGAGAGAGACAGCTAGACATAAGCAGAGAGACAGTGAGACAGGAGCAGAGAGCAGCGAGACAGGAGCAGAGAGACAGTGAGACAGGAGCAGAGAGACAGGAGAGCAGAGAGACAGGGGGCCAGGAGCAGAGAGACAGCGAGACAGGAGCAGAGAGACAGGGGGACAGGAGCAGAGAGACAGGAGCAGAGAGACAGGGGGCCAGGAGCAGAGAGACAGCGAGACAGGAGCAGAGAGACAGCGAGACATGAGCAGAGAGACAGTGAGACATGAGCAGAGAGACAGGGGGACAGGAGCAGAGAGACAGGGGGACATGAGCAGAGAGACAGGGGGACAGGAGCAGAGAGACAGGGGGACAGGAGCAGAGAGACAGGGGGACAGGAGCAGAGAGACAGGGGGGCATGAGCAGAGAGACAGTGAGACATGAGCAGAGAGACAGGGGGACAGGAGCAGAGAGACAGGGGGCCAGGAGCAGAGAGACAGCTAGACATGAGCAGAGAGACAGCAAGACATGAGCAGAGAGACAGCGAGACATGAGCAGAGAGACAGGGGGACAGGAGCAGAGAGACAGGAGCAGAGAGACAGGGGGCCAGGAGCAGAGAGACAGCGAGACAGGAGCAGAGAGACAGCGAGACAGGAGCAGAGAGACAGCGAGACATGAGCAGAGAGACAGGGGGACAGGAGCAGAGAGACAGGGGGACATGAGCAGAGAGACAGGGGGACATGAGCAGAGAGACAGGGGGACAGGAGCAGAGAGACAGGGGGACAGGAGCAGAGAGACAGAGAGACTCTCTATGCTCTGTGTAACTCTCTGTGTGTTTACCTGAGTTATTTCTGAAGGCTCAGTTTAGTCAGACTTTATTAAACCTTCAGGGTAAATGTGACTCACGTCTCTTCAGTCAGATGTGCGTCGTGTGTCACTCACTTACATGCAGGAAAACTACAACAGAGGTGCTGTGAATTGAATCTCAAAGATCCCAATAACACATTGTTTCCCAAAGACAAAGACTGGGACGTGACTCTCAGGGGGGTCACAAGAGATTTGTTTTTGGGTCATCTTATCATGATCTGCATGAAAGTCTTTAATATACAGTTCTGACACATGAGATTTTCTGTGTTCAAACGAAAACAAAGCACAGAAACAGACTGAATGCTGCTCCTGATCTGCTACTGCGTCTTCTCCTGCACCCAGACTGAACACGTTATAAAAACAAACATCCATCTCATTAGAAATGTTCAAATGTTAAGACATGCTTTGTACAATTTCTGATCTTTTTGTAATTATTTTATTGACTATTTTGTGCCAGTATTTCTGGTTCAATTGAATGTTGAAAAGAAAAAGAAATGTTCTACATTTAATGTCCAAACAGCTTTAGTGACTGTTTTTCATTGTTTCAAACTTGAGTAATACTAATTGTTCAGAGACATGATCACTCAGTCAACAATAAAATATCCTCATTAATGTTCAATAATGCTCAAATCCAGCTTTATTTTGTCATTTACAAATAATGTCTTTTAACTTGGGTAATGAATGTTTGTGACTTTTAAAATATGGGACCCCAGAAAAAAAGTTTGGGAAACAGTGCACTAACACTTGTGGAGAAGCCCATCCGTACTCAGATACTCGCTGCATGTGAAGGCGTTGGCCAGTTTACCTGCGGCACAGACTAAGAGCCGTTCAAATGCACGAGGTCAGAAACAGACAAGTTAAGACATGTAGTTGGACTCAGTTGTTTTAGATCAGCAGCAATGATGCACTTCAGCCTCTCTACTGTCGACTGGCACATTTAGTTTTGGTCCGCTATGCTAAAAGTGAAAGTAAAAACAATCAGAGCTTCAGTGTGTTTATTTGGGTGTATGTGTGATGAAGCTTTTGTAGCAATTGTAACTGCAACATTTTAGTGCCAATGCTAAATTTCGAGTCTCCTCCCCCGTTTCGTTCAACATATTTTAAATGTTTTACTTTAGTTTGTTGTGCTCTGAGTTGCCCCTCCCTTTGCTCTCTATGCTAAGTCACTCCCCTTTCAGAACGCTATCACAACACAATCAGCGTGCATCACACTAATGAAACTACTGCACGTCACGTCAGGTTTGTCAAGTTGCTGTGTACAGTTTTGTATCATGTTTTTGTATATTTACGGAGAATTGTTGTGTGGGAGCATGGCTTGTGGGCAGAGCCTTGGACAGAATCTGACAGCTAACCATAAGGAAGCTTCCAATAGGGCCCGGGAGAGATTGCTAAATTATTCAAACATGCATGAATGACGTAAAACTCCAGGCATGTTTTTGATAGGGGGACATTTTAACATACAAAACATAATGGCCCCTCTTTAAAGACTTTTGTCCACACTGCAGGCCACAGCTGTGGACTGGGATGCATGAATGCATATGCATTCACCCAAAATAAAGACTGCCCTAAAGCTTATGGGATGTGGAACACCTTTTTCGGATTCTAAACTGTTCCCAGAACTGTCTTTGATTTTGCCCTAAATGCTGCACAGTGCATGCATGCATTTGTGTGCACACACAGAGGTCCCTCCATCACTGTGTGCCAAAGGCCAGCTCTGGTTAACAGCATAAAGTTTTTATTTGTTTAGACTTTTATTTTATGCTTGTTTGAGTAAAAACTAATTGTAGACATTTTGGTCTGATTCCAAGATAGCCTAGACTTAAAAGGAATGGAAAAGAAACTTTAGTCCTAATGTTGAACTACATCATGTCTAACTATGCAGGAGAATCAGATTTAGTCTTTTTTATGTCCATATTTAATAAGTGAAGTCTAGTACTTTAAGGTTAGGACGCAATAATCTCATGTATCTTTTTGTATTTTCAAAAACCCTGAACATGAACAGTGGAACCCAGAGGAGCCAGAAAGGCTGGGTTACACGGAGGTTGGCTGGACACGGCTGGCTGGACAGAGGATGGTTGGACAGGTGTTGGTTGGACAGGGGCTGGTTAGACAGGGGCTGGTTGGACAGGGGCTGGTTGGACAGGTAATGGTTGGACAGAGGATAGTTGGACAGAGGATAGTTGGACAGGGGATGGCTGGAGTGCAAGTCATGAGGAGGTCAGGGCCTGGCTGGAGACTCAGGTGTGTGTACAAAGTGATGGAGTGTACACTGTACTTCAAAGAAACGGTAGTGTTTCCCAGTCTTGTTTGGCTCAAGATTAATAGGACAGTGACTGTGGTGGAGCAACCCGGCTCATGCTCTGGCAAAGTGGGTCATCCACTTCCACTTGAGCAACCTGATCATAGGGGCCAACTACAGGGTCCGATCACAGGGCCCAACCACAGGAGCCAATCACAGGCTCCGTGTGGGACATATGTTACATCACAGCACTGCTCTTCAGGACAAAAGTCCCATATGTGCAGAATGAGAGTGCGCTGTAGGGCCCTTCTGCCACTCACAAACACGGGGCCTGGAGTCCTGCAGGAGCCCGGTATGACCCATAGACTTTAAAGAAATGGACTAGGGGAGTATGACATCACTCATAGTTCAACTCATAACTCATTAGATGACTGAATGAAGACCTTAATGATCAGGATTGGAGTTCAGTACATTTGGAGAATGATGGTGAAAGAGCCTATAATTTTTGAGATATATTTCTGACATGACATAATAAACACTGTCCTGTTCAACAATGTAGAACCTAAAAAAGAAACCAAATTGTCCTTGGTTAATGAAGGGGTTTCATAACGCTTGCAAAAAAATAATAAATAACTCCAGTAGTCCATTTTTCATCAAGGTGCCCCAGCACCTGACGCAGACGTTGTTTGGCCAGGCGACGTCTGAGCCAGCATCTCGTAAGCCTCTCATCATTGTATGAGGTGGGCAGGAGCACGAAGGGTCTTGCCTAAGAACCCACAATGGCTTTGCTCATTGTCCTGTCGGGGGGATTCAAACCCAGGTGCCCCATGTGAAATTCCAGTGACTTACCTCTTGAATAAACCAGCTGCATCTACCACAGGAGACAAGACCCACAGTGTAGGCTGTGCAAAGAAGCTCCTGAGACAGTCCAGCACATAACTGCAGGTGTAAGATGCTGCAGGGAAAGCAAACACAGAGTGACATAACCAAGTGGCGGGCATAGGTTGTGGGGAACGACAGAGCCAAGATCCTGTGGGACTTCCAGATACAGACAGACAAGATGGTGATGGACCAACCGGACATAGTGGTGGTGGGTAAGAAACAGAACAGAGCCGTGGTGGTGAACATCACAATTCCAAGAGATGGTAATATCAGGAAAAAGAACATGAAAAACTAGAGAAATACCAGGGGCTCAAGGAGGAGCTGGAGAAGACCTGGAAAGTGAAGGCATCGGTGGTGCCTGTGGTGATCGGAGCATTCAGGGCTGTAACCCCCAAACTGGAATAGTGGCTACAACAGATACCGGGAAAAACAACAGATATCTCAGTCCAGAAAAGTGCAGTACTGGGGACAGCAAAGATACTGCAGAACTCTCAGGCTCCCAGGCCTCTGGTAGAGGACCTGAGCTGGATGAGGGTGAGAGACCTACCACACAACACACCCTCCAACCACATTTTTTGTTTTAATATATATTTAAGAATAAGTTGACAAATATTATAAGAACCAGTAGAAATTATATAATAATAAATTGCCTGAAAATAATATAAATAATGTTTAAATTGGAAATTTTCAGCCGCTTCCAGCAGTCTGCCCCAGGGCAGCTGTGGCTACAATAGTAGCTTACCAACAATGGGTGTGGAGTGAATGAATAATGAAAAAATAATATATTAAACTGATCCATTATTTATTTATTTATTTATTTATGTAAATGAGGTATATTGTAAAGTGTAAGACTTTTAGAGACTTTAGAAAGAAATCATAACCTGTTGATTTGTTGGTGAGAATGGTGTGAAAGAGGACATGCCCAATATTGTTCGCAATTTTAATGATTTTTAATTATTTGAAAATAAATAAATAAAATAGGTTCTGAACTGGTGGGAAAAAATCCAGAGACAAGCTCCATGGGGCAAAACGAAACACTTATTGAAAGATGTCCAAATAAAATGTTTCTTTCTCTTGCAAGCGAACTTGAAATTATAACCACTGTAAACACATTTTAAATTATCAACTAACTGTTATTATATTCATATGACTACAATTAAAACATAATTAATGGTATTATTAAATCCTTGACATATATTTTAATCTATCATTTCTAAATGGATCATTCTCTGGCAAGATGAAAATTGCAAACATAATTCCACCCTATAAAAATGGAGATAGACATGTGTTCACTAATTATAGTCCAGTGTCTTTACTCCCTTCATTTTCAAAAATTCTTATAAAATTATATAACAATAGACTGGAATTATTTTTAGATAAAAATGAAATAATGAGAATAATGAGAGTCAGTTTGAGTTCAGATGCAAAGTTTTAACAACAATGGCAGTAATGGAAGCTGTGGAGGAGAAAACTGATGCATTAGACAGTAAAAAGTATGCAGTGAGGGTTTTCATTGATCTAAAAAAAAGCTTTAAACACTCTTAACCACCCTATACTACTCAAAGAACTCAAAGAACTCAGACTGTATAAGGGGCATTGCACTAAACTTGATTGAAAGCTACTTTATCTGACCAGAAGATAAGTTTGTGAAAATCAGTGGAGACACTTCCAGATTTAGGAGTACTGCTTGTGGAGTGCCACAAGGCTAAATTTGGGACCTAAATGAATGCATTTGTACATAAATGACATATTTTTATATATTTAAAACATCTGACATTGGAAATGATTTTAGACTTTTTCAGATGACACCAATATATTTTATTGCAATGGCAATTAGAATGAGCTTATTACAAATATGAAAATGGAGTTAAATAAATGGACAAATTCAAATAAGCTATCCCTACATTTAAATATAAATATATAAATATGAAATAAAATATTTTGCAGTTTCAGTTCATATTGATGGTTGAAAATGTGAGTAGGTGTCTGATAATACATGTTTAGGTGTAATGTTAGACAAAAAGCAAGAAACCACACATCAGATCCACACAATCTAAGGTCTTGAAAAGTACTGCAGTAATAAATAAAGTGAAATCTATTCTGAATCAAAAGGCTCCTTACATATTGTATTGCTCACTCATATTTCTGTTCTTGGCGCATTGTACAATTTTACTTGTTCCTCTTTTCAGATTACAAAAACATGCTGTGGGAATGAGGCATAAGGTCGGTTACCTATATCACACTTGTTTTTTAAATCCAAATTATTAAAATGTTTTGATTTAGTGAAATTTTACACTGCTTTGCTTTTGTATAAAGCAAACAACACTTCCATGTACTGTCATAATATTGTTCTGTACACAAGAAGTACACTATGGTTTCTATCGAAATAAAAACAAATCAATCAATCAATCAATAGCATTTGGCTCCGAGACTAACAGTTATAATAAATAATAATAATGCATCAGTTTTATATAGTGCTTTTATGAGCCCTCAAAGAAAACTGATTGAAAAAAATTGATGGAAGCGACAATCTGTTATAGGGGTGAATTTGGAGCAGCCAATCAGGTGCGAGATTGCTGTGAACACGGGCAAGTGTGCCCATGCTCACCTCCTGTTTGGAACGCCGTGGCTGGAAGTTTAGCTATGTTCATGCAGTCTATGGCATGGGGCCCCCTTGTGAGCGAGCCCCATGCCGCTCTGTGTGGAGGACAGATCTACACAGACCTGCCTTGTCTCCTTAATAGCCCCATTGTCAAATGTGGACAGTGAGACAAACAACCACCATGTTGTGTTTGGGACATGAAGCACAACGCTGTGAATGTGAGCACCACCCACTGTCAAGTCCACCCACCCCACTGTCCATCCACTACCCCCACTGTCCATCCACTACCCCCACTGTCCATCCACTGCCCCCACTGTCCACTACCCCCACTGTCCATCCACTGCCCCCACTGTCCATCCACTGCCCCCACTGTCCATCTACTGCCCCCACTGTCCACTACCCCCACTGTCCATCCACTACCCCCACTGTCCATCCACTACCCCCACTGTCCATCCACTGCCCCCACTGTCCACTACCCCCACTGTCCATCTACTACCCCCCACTGTCCATCCACTGCCCCCACTGTCCATCCACTGCCCCCACTGTCCACTACCCCCACTGTCCACTACCCCCACTGTCCATCCACTACCCCCACTGTCCACTACCCCCACTGTCCACTACCCCCACTGTCCATCCACTACCCCCACTGTCCACTACCCGCACTGTCCATCCACTACCCCCACTGTCCATCCACTGCCCCCACTGTCCATCCACTACCCCCACTGTCCATCCACTACCCCCACTGTCCATCCACTACCCCCACTGTCCACTACCCCCACTGTCCATCCACTGCCCCCACTGTCCATCCACTGCCCCCACTGGTCATCCACTACCCCCAATGTCAATCCACTACCCCCACTGTCCATCCACTACTGTCTACTAAACTGACCACTACACTGACCTGTACACACATGTGCCTTTACATGTCTTATGAGGACTGCACTTGGAAACTAGCTATTCTGCTGGATCTCATTATGTTTTTATGTGCTTAAAGTCTCTGTTCAAAATCATATATACTAAAACTTATATATATAGTAACCCATTTCTGAATTTAAAACCATGGTGTTGATGTGATCTATAATGATCTGTAATGAGTGCGTGTACAGAGTCCCCCCAATGTGATAGATACCTGCTCACTGGCCATTCCACCGGTTCATTAGAACAATTAGTGTCATACTTCATATCATTAGATCAGTGTGGACTAATATAGGCACAGCCCACACAATAGGCCTCTGTTATACAAGGCCGCTCCTAGTGCCTCGCCTGGCCACACGTATAAATATGCATGCATACATACATACATACATACATACATACATACGTACACACATATACACATACATACACATACATAAACACATACGTAAATACATACATACATACATACATTCACACACACATACATACACACATACGTAAATACATACATACATTCACACACACATACATACACACATACGTAAATACATACATACATACATACATAGTTACCTACAAAGTTACATACATACATACATATTTACATACTTACACACACAGACATGCACACACACACATACACACACACACACATACATACATACACACATACACACATGCATACATACACAGTCATAAATGTAGATCGGTACAGTCAAAGTTCCTCTGCACCATAAGGGACAGTACCAGATCAGCACTACACTGTACCAAAGCGTAGGATTAGGATAAAGGAGATTTTCCGGTCTAGGTGACATGAAAAGAACTGGGACATTCTTTCACTTTGGAAAACATGAGAATCGAGACAAACACTCTTGTATGTTATTGGTCTGTGCCCTCATAAAATCTCATGGTTGAGTGTGAGTGTGTGTAACTGTGTGTGAGAGTGTATGTGACTGTGTGTGAGTGTGTGACTGTGTGTGAGAGTGTGTGTGACTGTGTGTGAGTGTGTGACTGTGTGTGAGAGTGTGTGTAACTGTGTGTGACTGTGTGTGAGTGTGTGACTGTGTGTGAGAGTGTGTGTGACTGTGTGTGAGTGTGTGACTGTGTGTGAGAGTGTGTGTGAGCATGTGTGACTGTGTGTGAGTGTGTGTGAGCATGTTTGAGTATATGTGACTGTGTGTGAGAGTATGTGACTGTGTGTGAGCATGTGTGAGTATGTGTGACTGTGTGAGAGTGTGGGTGAGCATGTGTGAGTATGTGTGACTGTGTGAGAGTGTGGGTGAGCATGTGTGAGTATGTGTGACTGTGTGAGAGTGTGGGTGAACATGTGTGAGTATGTGTGAGTATGTGTGACTGTGTGAGCATGTGTGAGTATGTGTGACTGTGTGTGAGAGTGTGTGAGCATGTGTGAGTATGTGTGACTGTGTGAGCATGTGTGAGTATGTGTGACTGTGTGAGCATGTGTGAGTATGTGTGACTGTGTGAGCATGCGTGAGTATGTGTGACTGTGTGTGAGAGTGTGTGAGCATGTGTGAGTATGTGTGACTGTGTGTGAGACTGTGTGACTGTGTGTGAGAGTGTGTGACTGTGTGTGAGAGTGTGTGTGAGCATATGTGAATGTGTGACTGTGTGTGAGACTATGTGTGAGCATGTGTGAATGTGTGACTGTGTGTGAGAGTGTGTGATCATGTGTGTGTGTGAGAGTGTGTGACTGTGTGTGAGAGTGTGTGACTGTGTGTGAGAGTGTGTGTGAGCATGTGTGAATGTGTGACTGTGTGTGTGTGTGAGCATGTGTGTGTGTGAGAGTGTGTGACTGTGTGTGAGAGTGTGTGTGAGCATGTGTGAATGTGTGACTGTGTGTGAGTGTGTGTGAGCATGTGTGTGTGTGTGAGAGTGTGTGACTGTGTGTGAGAGTGTGTGTGAGCATGTGTAAATGTGTGACTGTGTGTGAGAGTGTGTATGAGCATGAGTGACTGTGTGTGAGAGTGTGTGAGCATGTGTGTGGGTGTATGAGTGTGTGTGATCGTGCGTAAGAGAGTGTGAGCATGTGTGAGTGTGTGTGTGAGTGTGTGAGTGCATGGGTGTGGTGACTGTGTAAGAGTGTGTGAGCATGTGTGAAGGTGTGTGAGTGTGTGTGTGAGTGGGTATGATCGTGTGTGTGTGTGTGCGTGGGTGTGTGTGAGAGCAGTGCAGTGCAGAGTCAGGCTCTGCACACAGTGATGGATGTGCCCTGAGCATCTGGAGCTCTTGAGAACCTCACCTGATGTCTCCATACACATACACATACACACCCATGCACATATATACACGCAACCCCCCACTCTATACACACACATACACATTTTGGTCCTTTTCAAATGGTTTACTGAACATGTGTGACAGGCAGGTGACAGACTCTTCTTCCACACTTCTGGATTACAACTGTATTTTAGTTTTTAAAAGTGAAAAACCACTGCAGAGGTGAAGAACAGGCGAAGTATAGTCCCTCAGTCTCTCAGGTTAGTGCCATAACAGATGGACAAAGCCTTTAAAGTGAGTGATTAGTCCCATGTGTATTACACAAGTATGTTTATTTGCAGGAGATGACTCATTAAGGCCATAAGTGATTATGTAAAATTTGGGTGATAGTTCACTAGTTCACACCTTAGGGCTGTTTAATAGACTTGACTAATAGCATACACTCCTTAAAAACTAGGGTGTATTAGCTTCTGTTCAGACAGATCTTTAGAATGAAAACAAGTTATTTGCCCTGACATCACATGTGATGAAGACAATGGAGCAAATGGTGCTTCACCACCAGCTCAGACCCCAGATCAGCCACGCCCACCACTTTCTGCAGTTTGCTTAAAGGGACTGTCCGGAATTTTGGACATAGGACCTCATTTCCTCATTAGCCAGAGTATTAGAGACACTTTTTAAAATATTCCATCCAGTCTTTGTGTTTGCAGAGGTCACTGGTGCTAGACTAGTGCATGTCAATGGCCATAGTTCTCCTGCCACTAAAAACAGTCTTACCCACTCCACAAAACCCCCGAAACAAATCTATTATTATACCAGACTGGGTGCAGAGCTCAACTCATTCACATCTGTGGCTGAGAAGAGGGCCCTAAACAAGCGCCTGTCCATCCTGGATAACCCCCAGCACTCCCTGCAATCCTTATCTTGTCAAATCATCAGTTACATTTCATTAAAATGTAAACAGAAGTGGCGCTGAGTTGCCATAGTAACAAACACCTGTGCACAAAGCTGGTCAGGACGAGGCCAACTGTCCACATTATTTTAGCTATTTTGTCTCCAAGGACATCTAAAGAAACAGTTTAGTCAAAAGTTTCAGCATCACATACCTGTGTTAGAACACCTTTGTCTGTGTGATACAGTTTAAAAAGTCACTTTTATAGTCACGTTTCTCTTGAGACTTTTCCAGCCATATGCTCCTACACACGTGTGTCTGTCCACTCATCAAACAGACACAAATAATCAATAAAATGATCCTGTACATGTGGCTGTTGTCATGGACAATGCACATTTAAACACTGGTTTGAACTCTGAGGATAAACAACTTTTCTTTGGGTTCTGGCTGTGAGCTCCTTCATCACGTCTCTCCACTTTTCCCCGTCTTTCACTCACTGTGAACACGTCAGTGTGGATTTGATAATTTCTTGTTTAGCTACATGTGAAGAGCTTTACTTTTACGCACAGCAGAACTTAAGCTTCACACGTGCTACCAGGAAGGAGTGAGGCAACTTTAGTCCCTGGCCCCCATTAACCAGGCTCCTCACTACGCAGCCGCTTCCTCTCTGCCCATGGAGCGACTGGGAGTCTAGTCTTTCCTCTCACTCCTCAGATCAGAATGACAGGAAAAGTTCAGTGTCCCAAATATCCATATCCATGTGCACTGTGGCTCCTTTCGCTTAGTCAGATCAATAAAAACATCACACTTTAACGTTAAGCCCAATATCTGTGATGTTGTTGCTTCATTAATCTGAGTCACACAGTGCAGCTTCAACTTCAGGCCTGAGTCTATAGTCAAACTAATAGACTATATATACAGTTTATAGTCAGACTCAGGCTTATTTCTGTCATGGATTGACTTGAGGCTTAAACTGGAGATGGAGTTAGATTGAGCTCAGGATTTCAGGAGAAGCCATTTTGATGCAATACCTCCCACGACAGGGGCACATGTCTGCTGCTGTGTGGTGACTGCTTGCTGGATGCCACTCCTCATCCTGTTTTCTGGCAAACTATGTTTATTTGTGTTTCATGAGTGATAGATATTATCCATAATAATCCTGCATGTTTGAGTCTTCATCACCATGGAGACTTCTCTGTGTCACGTTTGATCAAAGAACCAATTACCAACCCTCCTCGGTTTATATTACAAATGTTTATGTCTTATTTGTGTTGTTGAATCAGGAGACAAGGTGCTTTAAGGGGCCCAAGAGGAAAGAAAAAAGGGCTCTAGATCACCTGTCTCCCACTTACAAGCCAAACTAACACAAAGAAAACTACAGGGCTAACCAGGGTACGCTGACCTGTTTGGCAAAATAATAATAATAATAATAATAAGAAGAAGAAGAATCATAAAAACATTTTGCACACTCTTTAATGTCTAATTTTATATTTTATTGTTGGTGTGATGGACCTGGAACCTCCACCACATCTTCACATCTTAAAATATTGTGATGTCCCATGAACACAACCTATTCCCCATATCTCCTGTGTGTGTGTGTGTGTGTGTGTGTGTGTGTGTGTGTGTGTGTGTGTGTGTGTGTGTGTGCGTGCGTGCGTGCGTGTGTGTGTGTGTGTGCATGTGCGTGCATGTGTGTGTGTCTGTGGGTGTGTGTGTGTGTGATAAATTCTGTTTTCACTCTCTGCCCTGGTATTGGTTGATATCAGCAGATACTGAAAGTATTGGAATCAGTTTCAGAACTGAAAAAAATGGATTGGTGCATCTCTCATATAGATATATTGTATAAGCAGCTCTTGGTGTAAGAAAACAAACAACCAAAAAAAAAAAAAAAAAAGCCAGCTGCATCTGCATTTAATTATAAAGCATTTTATTGTCTGAAAATCAGGAAATGCACTGTTAACCTGCTAGTTATTGGTAGCTGTACCACACATTACACTATTACATCACCATGTTACCTTTTATTGTTTTGAAAATACTATATACTATAGAAAAAAGTTGACCTGCACATCAGTAGTAGCTCAGAAAAGTCCATTTTGCAGAATACTTCCTCTTTAACGTCTCTGTATTACATTATTTTCTAATATCACAGTCATACCTGGAGTTGTGTCTAAAATCCCTCTGTCTCCCAGGTAGAATCCATGGCAAAGGAGAAATTCAATTTGTCAACTGGAAAAATGTTTATTTTGGTCAAAAATATTTTGCAGCTCATCCAAGCTGCTTCTTCAGTTCTGGTCAGACGCTGGTGGACACTGTCTTTTATCTGCGGTGTCAACTCCAGGTGTGTTTTTTGGGGAGGCAACAATGTTCTAACACGGCTTCAAGCTCACAAGAGTCTGTTTTGTGTAATGTAGGACATTTAAGGTTAGGATCTGTCTCCAGGAAATGAATGCAAGCCAATGTGTGTGTGTGTTTGTGTGCAGGTCCAGGCAGCCCTGAAGAGGCAGTGGGTGCAGTACAAGATGCAGTGGGGCCAGCGCAGGAAAGAACACTGCTCCATGCGCTCCACCTCCTACACCGCCACCTCCATCACAGAGGTGCCGGCCTTCATGTTCCCTCAGGACACCCATGACAATGGACGCCACCCCGACCACGCCGAGCCGCTCGTCCCTAAGATGGCCGACACCTACGCGTGAGGGAAGGGGGGGGCTGACCAGCCAAAGACAATGGACCAGGGAGGACCTGAGATTTTACAGACCACCAGTTGGAAGTTTGGACACACTTTTGATTTAGTTTTATACTTTATTTCCATGATGAGTTACATCATGGATTCTCTATGAAGGACACATATGGAATGTAGTGAACTCTAAATCAACTCAAAATAACTCCAAACTTCTTTTAGATTAAAACTTTGATTTGAAAACTGGTTTGTACTTTTGGCATTCCTTGATGCACAGCCATGAAGTGAAAACCTTTTCTGGACACTTCATCATGAAGGTCACTGAGAAGGCCAAGGGTTTACAGCACTGTCCAAAAGCAAAGGGTGGCTACTTCGAGCATTTGAATATAAAATATATTCAAATGCAAGAAACATAAGTACATAATTCCAATCATCTGTATGTATCTAACAGTATGAGTAGAAAGTTGTAAACATTAAGAAAATCAACACTGAATGAGAGGGCGTGTCCAAACTTTTGACTGATAGTGTATTTGGCTTTGTGACTCAGCTTTGGAGTAGGTATGGTCTGGACACACACTATATCACGTGGAGGTCCCTGCACAGTCGACTGTTGCTGGGTTGGGTGGTAGGACAATCCTCCTGGGACCAGTTGAAGAACACCTCCTCCAGTGTCTCCCCTATGGACCCTTTTGCGGGACAGACCAAATAATTTGCCTGACCAGCCAGTTCCTTCTATATTAGGACCTCAAAGTTCCATCCTAACATGGGACAGTCCTCATTTGTAGCACGTGTCTCTTAAAATGCAGAAGACAAAATATATCACTTCTTTTACCTGAGATAAAGAAGTGTTTAGTGCTTCGATTGTTGATTCTGCCGATGTTTCTTTTTTTTACTTTTTTTAACGGACCATGCGCCTCTTTGATGGGTTAATCCGGGATACAGCATACAGCTTGTCTTTGTAAAGTTTTGTGAAAGCATGTGGTTCTGGCTGGACAGGTAACCAGACCTCCTCTTCTCGCAAATCTAATTTAATTTAGAATATTTTGTTATTGAGCAGATTTATTTACCTGTAGTCCTAGATATTTGGACACATTTCATGAGTTGCTGCTTTCAGTCTTGTGATCTGCCAGTAGGGTAAGAAAATTGTAATTCAATTAAAGGTACACTATGTAACTTTTCTGGTGGGAAGGTCCACACCTATTTGACTCCAAGGAGATGTTACTGCTTTGCCTCAAATGTGCCACAATATAATTTTAAATTTAAATGTAGTTATATAGGGTTGTTAAGTGTGATGTCACTTCTGAGTCCAAAGCGCCTGATTGAAAACAGCGGAAATGTTTACAATTTACAACCACACATCTCACTTTAAAATGGGACTGCAGTTGTGTAAGGAAGACATAACGTGCTTGTGTGTGCTCCATAGTTATCATTTCTAACCCCATTGGATTATTATTGTTAGAATTTGCATATTTTAAATCACTATATTGATCTCAAACAACTTAATAAAAGAAACAATTCAGCTGACCTCCGCGTTAGAAAGGTGTGGTGCCCAGTGGGAGCTGACGTCGCCATAAATGTCAACATAATAAAGTGCTGTGGGCCTGATAACTCCAGATCACAGTAGCAAGATTTTATTTTTTTTATTTGTACCAAAATGACTACACAAATCCTACTTGTACAATTGATTTACAAAATAAAATAGGAGAGCAAAGTGCGTATGTCACATTGGGCGTGTACCTGTGGTGGTGAAAACGAGGGTATGCATGAAATAAATGTAATACAACTTCATTGGGTCAATGAGAAGAAACTACTATAACATGGTCTGAAAAGTTCATTTTGCATAATAGGTCCACTTCAATGCTAAGACATTATATAAAAGTGTACAAAGTTGAGGTAAGAAGCATTTATAAATTCATATATTCATAAAAAGCTTTGATTCCTCTGCATGTGTTTGTACTGCCCTATAATACTTTGAAAAACCTACATTACAATTAGGTATGTAATGATATCCAAATTTCATGGTACGATATTTTCACGATATACATCTCACAGTATGGAATTTATTGCGATATTTTGTGTGATATCCTCTTAAAATGCCTTGACAAGATTTAATTCAGAGAACTAAGATTTAAAAGTGCTTAGAACAGAAATTTCTCCTATGTAGTTTGCCCCAAAATGGAACAAAGGATCGTGGTCGATGTAGTTCTCTGTTTTTTTTTTTAGTTACTGCTGTACCATAACAATGAATTTAAGCAAATAAACTTGTGATTCATTATATATTGTAATGGCCCACGATATTTTTGAGAGACTTTTGATGATACGATATCAGAATATTTTGGTTATTGTTATACTTAATGATGAAACACGGCCTGATGGTGTCATCTGCTTGTCTCCATAGAGACAGATACCTTTAATGTCATACTGTGAAACATTCCTGTCAAAGTAATCAACTCTCCATGGAGACAAACAAGTACTGGATCCTTCACCAGAAAAGTTACAGTGTGCCTTTAACAAAACAAGTGTTCCATTGGCAAGAGGATTATTTTAAATCCAAGTCTCTTTAACTCACAAATGTATTTCATATTTTCAGCCATTTTCCACATAAGAACAAAGAGGGTGAGTAGCACTGAGGTCTCTGTGTCTGTACATAACCTGCTTCATTTTAGCTTGAGCTGTGGAGCCCCCTGCTGGTGGTGTGGCTCCCTCCCCTCACGTCTGTGCGTGCGGCGGTTCGAGTGCACATGACAGGCTTTCAGGTTTTGCTCATTCTGGCTGGGTTTGATGGGACCTGTGCTCCAAAAACACAGTAGCACAGAATTCAGAATTTCTTATCTTCTAACTCTGTGTTATGCCATCAACACAGGATTAAAGGAAAGTACTGTGTAAGTGGGGTCTGGAGGACTAAAGGGGAGAGTGAGGGGGGAGGAGGGGTCTGGAGGACTAAAGTTGAGAGTGAGGGGGGAGGAGGGGTCTGGAGGACTAAAGGGGAGAGGGAGGGGGGAGGAGGGGTCTGGAGGACTAAAGGGGAGAGTGATGAGGGGCAGGGTCTGGAGGACTAAACAGGAGAGTCAGGGGGGAGGAGGGGTCTGGAGGACTAAAGGGGAGAGGGAGGAAGGGTCTGGAGGACTAAAGGGGAGGGTTGGGGTCTGGAGGACTAAAGGAGGGAGTGAGGCGGGGTGGGGTCGGGAGGACTAAAGGGGAGAGTGAGGGGGAGGGATGGTCTGGAGGACTAAAGGGGAGAGTGAGGGACAGTATTTGTAGTCAGAAACACCTGACTGTAATCAGGGCAGTTCTGTGTGATCTCACATAGTACTGGAAATTGCAGAGGTCACTGAACGCAGCACAAACTTGGATTTAGGTGTTTTGTACCAGAAAGCTACAAATGTACCTAATTTGCCAAAGAAAATGACTAGGATCATTAGATAATAATAATTATATTCACAGTTTAGTGGCCAAAAGGTGGATGTAGTGTTTAGTTCCACTTTGTTTGAGTGACATCAGTAGTGGAAGTTGTCATATGCACTTCAGCAGCAGTATTCATAGACTGTACATAAAGAGGGACATAGCTACACACACAGTCGTCGTGTTGGTCATGTTGGGTGTGCTGACAGCTGCATCGACTCTAACTCCAGTTCACTTTCTAAAAAATCACTTCTCTCTCTGTAACTGCTGCTGTCAGGTTCATCATTTTGTTCTTATTTCACAATTTTATGGAAGATTATTTGTTTCATCAGATTTTTAATCATGCCACTGAATTTGTCACACATTTCTTTTTTTTTTTTTCTTTTTTTTTGTTGAAAGAACTGTATTTATCCTGCAATTTTGTGTATTGATATTTTCATTAAAAAAACAAACTCATCTTTTAAATATTCAGCACAGATACAGTATTTTCAAGCCCTCAAATTCAACAGTCAAAATTCAGAGTGTAAAATTTGGAGTGAAATATTTCACAGCAAAGATCCACGATGCCAAGGCAGAAGCGTCGATCCTGTGTGAGGAGGAGGAGGCGGCCTGTTTTCTATTGGCCTTGATCTTCTGTGGCTTATGGTTAAGTAATTAAAGAGAAGTTTTGATTAGGTTAATTCTGATCAATCAGACTGGTTCCCTACAGCATTTTCTGGTTGTTAAAAAGAGATAGATTGACTCTCTTATATTTGATTGCTTATGAATTAATGAAAATATATAGGCAGGATATTAAAAAAAATAAATAAATGAAAATACATACTTAAAATTTCAGCAACTCAATAACTGTATAAATATAAAATAATAATAATGACTGTATAATTGTAAAATAATAAATGCTTTTACAGAGTTAAAAAATTCAAAGTGAGAAATTGAGCTGGACTTGAAATTCAAAATTCAGTCGCTCCCACCAGCGTTAGCAACAAATTTGATTGACAATGTCACTGGGGCGTTATCTTCCACAGCCTCACTCCTGATTGGCTCTTCGGTTGCTATGATACTTTACAATTGTAAAGATAAAACTTGACTCCAAATTTGCTGTATAACTGCTAGCCTCGATGAATTTCATTTGACTGGAGACGAACACTGTGGGTGACCTCACACTACCTTAGTCCACTTCTTTATACAGTCAGTGGAAATAGCCGTGGAGCCGTGCCCTCCCCCGGAGCTCTGTGCGGGGGCCATTCTGCTGAGCCAGGCCTGGACTGGAGCCAGCACACTCAGGCTTTTTGTGCTTTTTGTGCCCTGGACCACTCTCTTGGACATGTTCCTCTTTGTAAAGCGTTTAATCCATCGTCCACGTCTGCTCTGGTTTAGTATTCACAGGCTTCCTCTCAGTGTGTCTGTGTCTGGCTCTCAGCCCTCTCTCGCTCTACAGCTGCGAGGACCTTGTAATGGTGCCGTGTTATGGACACGTTTATTGGCAAACAGCATAATTATTAAAGGAGACAAACTGAACTCCCAGGTAATTGTTTTCCCTTCTCATGTACCCACTCAAACTTGTATGTATAGGGATTCAGGATGTTTGAGAATCTCCTGCATTGAACACATCCGTACTCATAAACCTCTTGTTTTCCTCTTCCCCTCATACATGCCCATTGCTCTGTACTGTGTACTCAGCATGGTTCAGCAGAGCAGCACTTTGTTATGATGACATTTACAATTCTGCAGTTTTCAACCACAAGTCAACAAACATTTTAATTTAGTTTTAAGTTTTTATTATTATTATTTAGTATTATTTTAGACCCGCATTGCTGTTTAAAATGTGTAAAATATATCAGAACAGAAAGTCTGTTATTTTTATTTACTTTCATTTTTATTTACACAAAGGTTTATCTTCAGCTGCTTGTGGGATCAATAATGGCCACATCATACATTTGGATATATTTTTTCGTGTTCAAATTTATTTTCTTAAAAGTAAATTATTTTCAGTCTCTGCACTGGTATCAGCTGATATCGGGTATGGCCAGATACTAAATCGGTGTATACCTAACATGTGTCATGGATTAGAAGTTTTATAGCAGACAAAAGCATCATGTGTCTTCTTTAATGATCAAAGTGGCTCTTGTGAAATGGCCGCTGTGTTTGTGTGAGTGGGACAGAAGGACGTGTGAGCAGCAACCATATTCACAATAGTCTTACTGGTGTTGCTTATTGTTTAGTTTTAGTTTATTTTTTGTTTAGTTTTGTTTGTTTTTGTTCATTTTATTATGAAGACATTGTGGTTTTCATGTTTTGGGTCACCTACGACAACATTTTGAACAATTTAATGTGAGTTACTGATATCTAATTTTTTATCTGAATTATTGAGGTTTAAGTCAAAAAATTATACAAAGTCATTTACACAAATCTTTTGGTTTGTAATCAGTGTTGGGAAGGTTACTTTTAAAATGTAATCCCCTACAGATTACGGATTACACACCCCAAAATGTAGTTTGTAACGTAATCCATTAAATTACTTAAAGTGAGTAACGTAATCTGATTACTTTGGATTACTTGATATTGTCATGTTTTTTTTAAATGACATGAATGTAGCAAGCACATCCTGAAAATTCTTGTTTGTTGTCTTCAAATTGTCTGAGCCCAAGTCTCCATGAATAATCAACTGTTTGCTGTAGAGAAACAAAGACCACGATATCTTAATATAAGAGGTTTTGTCTGTTAAAAGACAATAACAAGATCAGCCTTTCCTTCACCAGATTAAAAAATATTATTGATAGAGAAATTATTTTTTACATGAGATCACCTTAAATTATGTCAACCTACTGTTAGGTGTCATGTTGTTTAGACCTGGTTTAGTCCTGGTTTAGTCCTGATTTTTAGACCTGGTTTACTCCTGATTTTAGACCTGGTCTAGACCAGGTCTTTAGTTCTGGTTTAGTCGTGGTTTTGTCCTAGTTTAAACCTGGTTCAGTCCTGCTTTAGTCCTGGTTTAGTCCTGGTGTTAGTTCTGGTTTAGAGGCGCACAGGAGGAAGCACGGTTTATGCGAGAAAACACAGTCCACACGCGGCGCACGAGACGGCGGTGTCCGCGCTGTAACTACGGAAGGAGACGTGGTCCGCGGGTTCTCAGGTTAATGACGATGATGAAGGTGTGTGTTTGTATGTGTTTGTGTGTGTGTTTGTGTGTGTTTGTGTGCACGTCCCCTCATGTTGCAGGTCACTATATGACAGTAGTGCAGATATTATGAGTCTATGCAGGTTGTTTTCACCAGTGCCAGTAGCTCAGGTTTTACATTTAAGTTGTAGGTGATTTTATATTTGTTTTTGTTTTTTATATATATATATCTCACATCGGGAGAAGAATTTCTTCTGCTGCTGCTTCCACTGTGTGACTGACACCGCCACCTTTAACATGACGTTTACATCGCTCTTATTGTCGCGTTCTGTTTGGGTTTCTGGCAATGAGTGGAATTACCGAAATAAAAAAATAAATAAATGGGATGTAGCACAAAATGTGAAAACAGGAAAATACCGCCTTGTAATCCACTTATTTCAGCAAAGTAACTGTAATCCAATTACCACTCATTGAAACAGTAACTGTAACGGAATACAGTTACTCATAATTTGCACTCTGATTACGTAACGGCGGTACATGTAATCTGTTACTCCCCAACACTGTTTGTAATATATCAAAATGGACACCAGGCTTAAGACTTAAAATGTCTGTTTTTATATGAAAATATACAAAAACAATATATACTTATAGTCAGGTAGAAGTTACATTTTTGAATCTGTAAATTTAAGATGTTTTCCTATTCCAATTTCCTATTTCTTATTCATATTATAGTTCCGCCTTAATTGTAGAGACCAGAGTCAATGAAGTCTGTTCTGCTTTGGGAGAGATGATAAGATGGACCTGTATTTATAAGGATTAACAAAGCTGTAGTTGTAATACATTGTTTATACTGGAGACTTCCTGGACCTAAGCACACTCCTCTTGACTGGCCTACTGAAACCCAAAGACCAGTGTCCGCTTGGATCCAAACTAAACTAACCTGCTTCTCAAAAATAAACTGGTTTCACTTAATCTTAAAGATTTTAAAGATTAAGATAAATTTTAAGATTAAGATCATTAACATATTTTTTTCCATTTATTTGAGTAAAATTTGTGTCAGTAGACAGTAGGGAATGTCACCTCGCGGGGGGGGAAGGAGCCGGAGCTTGTGCGGGAGGTTGAACGTTACCGACTAGATATAGTCGGCCTCACCGCCACACACAGCTTGGGCTCTTGAACCCAACTCCTTGAGCGGGGCTGGACTCTCTATTTCTCTCTCTCTATATATATATACACACATCACATCTCCGCGCACCTCCATTCCTCACTTTTTCAGCATTGCCTTGACTAACCAATTTGGGAAACACTGATTACCATTTTTCCTTGTTTAAAATTTGAATACCATATTTTTTGGACTATAAGGTACACTTAAAATCCCTTAATTTTCTGAAAAATTTGGTGCACCTTATGTATTTATTCCGGTTGTGCTTCGTGACCTTGAACCGATTTTCACATATATTCCATTGAGTCGTGTTCTTTAGTTCTACAGAAGCTGACTGCATTTATTGCTTATAGTTTATGCAAATGAGCCATGTGGTTTTAAGTTTTGTTTCCATAAAATGTAAACAAATGTGCACAAAGCTGCCTTAAACACATCATTACTCAATGTATATTTGAGTCGTCCTCGTAGGAAATAAAAAAAAGTCTCATGTCTCAAGTGCCGTCTGTTTGTTTCGCTTAATGCACCTTATAATCAATGTGTCTTATGTATGAAAACAGATGAGAGAATTCAACGTCACTGATATTGTGCCTTATAATCCAATTCGCTTTATAGTCTGAAAAATATGGTTATACTAATTGTTCAGAGACACGATCACTCAGTTAACAATTCAAAACAAATTTATTTTGATATATATATATATATATATATGTGTGTGTGTGTGTGTGTGTGTGTGTGTGTGTATATATATATGTATATATATATATATTAGGGGTGTCAAATTATCACGTTAATTGCGATTAATTAGTTACAGTCATATTTATGTTATGTTTTTTAATCGCGTTAATCTCATTTTTAATCTCTAACTTTACTGTTTCTGTATGTGAGTTGCTTTATTATAAAACCTGTTTTTATGTGTTGTTGGAACAACAACACACACACACACACACAAAAAAAACACATTTATAAATTTTTTTATTTCGGTAATTCCACTCATTGCCAGAAACCCACAAAAAACGTGCACAGTAAGAGCGATGTAAACGTCATGTTCACGTTGGCGGCGTCAGTCGCACAATGGAGTCAGCAGTGCACAGGTAAAAACACATTCGTGTCTTCGAAATTATTCTCCCGACGTGAAATATAAAAGAAAATAACAAATATAATATCACCTGAAAACAACCTGCATAGACTCATGATGTCTGCACTACTGTCCTATAGTGACCTGCCACATGAGGGGACACACACACAAACACACACACACAAACACAAACAAACACACACAAACACAAACAAACACACACCTTCATCATCGTCATTAACCTGAGAACGCGCGTTTCCTTCCGTAGACACTGCGCGGACACCGACGTGCTCCCGTGCGCCGCGTGTGGATCGTGTGTGGATCGTGTTTTCTTGCGTACGCTGCGTAAACCGCGCTTCCTCCTGTGCGCCTCTAAACCAGAACTAACACCAAGACTAAAACCAGGACTAATCCAGTCCAGGACTAAACCAGGACTAAACCAGGTCTAAACCAGGACTAAAACCAGGTCTAACCCTTTCCAGGACTAAACTAGGACTAAAGCAGGTCTAAACCAGGTCTAAAACCAGTGATCTCATATATAAAGCATTTCTCTATCAATAATATTTTTAATATGGTTAAGGAAAGACTGGACTTTTTATTGTCTTTAAGTAGACAAAAGTTATTATGTTCAGATTTCCTCGTCTTTGCTACTTTACAGCAAACAGTTTCTTATTCATGGAGACTTGGGCTAAACAGCCAATTTGGAGAGATTTGTTAAACAATAAATGACTTTATAAAGTCACTTTTTAAAATCTATATCAGTCTTTTGATCTGCCACAATAATGTAATAATAAATTTAAATGAAAATACCTCAAATTGAAGGCTTTTCTCAGCAATTTTTTGGTGAGATTAACATGAGATTAATTTGATTAATTAATTACAGATCATAATTAATTAATCTCTCAATTTTTTTAATCGCATGACAGCACTAATATATATATATATATATATATATATATATATATATATATATATATATATATATGTGTGTGTGTGTGTGTGTGTGTGTGTGTGTGTGTGTGTGTATATATATATATATATATATATATATATATATATATATATATATATATATATATATATATATATATATAAAATGTGTTTCTCACCTTCCATGGTGGTAGGTCTCTCTCTCACCCTCATTGAGCTCGGGTCCTCTACCAGAGGCCTGGGAGCTTGAGAGTTCTGCGCAGTATCTTTGCTGTTCCCAGTACTGCACTTTTCTGGACTGAGATGTCCGTTGTTTTTCCCGGTATCTGTTGTAGCCACTCTTCCAGTTTGGGGGTTACAGCCCCGAGTGTCCGATCACCACAGGCACCACTGATGCCTTTACTTTCCAGGCTCTCTCCAGCTCTTCCTTGAGCCCCTGGTATTTCTCTAGCTTCTCGTGTTCCTTTTTCCTGATATTACCATCGCTTGGTATTGCGATGTCAACCACCACGGCTCTGCTCTGTTTCTTATCCACCACCACTATGTCTGGTTGGTTCGCCATCACCATTCTGTCAGTCTGTATCTGGAAGTCTCACAGGATCTTGGCTCGGTCATTCTCCACAACCTTTGGAGGTGTTTCCCACCTTGATCCTGGGGTCTCCAGCCCGTACTCTGCACAGATGTTTCTGTACACTATGCCCGCCACTTGGTTATGTCGCTCCATGTATGCTTTCCCTGCCAGCATCTTACACCCCGCAGTTATGTGCTGGACTGTCTCAGGAGCCTCTTTGCACAGTCTACACCGTGGGTCTTGTCTGGTGTGGTAGATCTGGGCCTCTATTGCTCGAGTGCCCAGGGCCTGCTCCTGAGCAGCCAGGATCAGTGCCTCTGTGCTGTCCTTCAGACCAGCCCTCTCAAGCCATTGGTAGGATTTCTTGATATCAGCCACTTCAGTTATGTTCCGGTGGTACGCCCCATGTAGGGGTTTGTCCTGCCATGATGGTCCCTCCAGCACCTCTTCCTCTGGACCCCACTGTCTGAGACATTCTCTGAGCACCTCATCTGCCGGGGCCTTGTCCTTGATGTACTCAAGGAGCTTGGATGTTTCATCCTGGACAGTGGTTCCCACACTCACTAGTCCTCGGCCCCTTCCTTCCGGCCTGCGTACAGTCTCAGGGTGCTGGATTTGGGATGGAACCCTCCATGCATGGTCAGGAGCTTTCGTGTCTTAACATCTGTGGTCTGTATCTCCTCCTTTGGCCAGCTTACAATCCCTGCAGGGTATCTGATCACTGGCAGGGCGTAGCTGTTGATTGCCTGCACCTTGTTCTTGCCATTGAGCTGGCTTCTAAGGACTTGCCTCACTCTTTGCAGGTATTTGGGCCGTAGCCGCTTTCCTTGTTGCCTCTTCGAGGTTGCCACTTGCTTGTGGGATACCAAGGTACTTGTAACTGTCCTCAACGTCTGCTATTGTTCCCTCTGGGAGTGACACCCCCTCTGTGTGGACTACCTTCCCTCTCTTTGTCACCATCCTGCTACATTTCTCAAGCCCGAATGACATCCCAATGTCTGTACTGTAGATCCTTGTGGTGTGGATCAGTGAGTCGATGTCTCGCTCACTCTTTTAGCGTACAGCTTGATGTCATCCATGTAGAGGAGGTGACTGATGGTGGCCCCGTTTCTGAGTCGGTATCCATAGCCAGTGCGGTCGATTATTTGGCTGAGAGGGTTCAGGCCTATGCAGAACAGTAGTGGGGACAGTGAGTCTCCTTGGTATATGCCACATTTGATGGACACATGTGCAAGTGGCTTCCCCTTGGCTTCAAGGGTGGTTTTCCACAACTGCATCGAGTTCGCAATGAACGCCCTTAGAGTCCTGTTGATATTGTACAGCTTCAAGCACTCAGTGATCCATGTGTGTGGCATTGAGTCATAGGCTTTCTTGTAATCAATCCAGGCAGTGCACAGGTTGGTCTTACGGGTTCTGCAGTCGCGGGCGACTGTTCGGTCAACCAGGAGTTGGTGTTTGGCTCCCCTGGTGTTTTTGCCGATACCCTTCTGTGCTGCACTCATGTATTGATTCATGTGCCCACTTATCTTAGCCGCAATGATGCCTGACATGAGCTTCCATGTTGTGGAGAGACAGGTTATTGGCCGATAGTTGGATGGGACTGCACCCTTTGAAGGATCCTTTAGGATCAGGATCATACGCCCTTGGGTTAACCATTCAGGGTGAGTCCCATCCCTTAGCAGCTGGTTCATTTGTGCTGCCAGGCGCTCGTGGAGGGCAGTGAGCTTCTTTTAGCCAGTACGCATGGATCATGTCAGGGCCCGGTGCGGTCCAGTTTTTCATACCTGAGACTCTTCCCTGGATGTCTGCCACTGTGATGGTGACTGGATTCTGTTCAGGGAGGTTGCTGTGGTCTTCTCTCAGATCCACCAGCCACTGTGCATCGGTGTTATGTGATGCCTCCCTTTCCCATATGCCTTTCCAGTACCTCTCAGTCTCCAGCCTTGGTGGGTCTGCTCTGCTGTTATTACCCTGCCACTGAGCGTACACTTTCGCCGGTTGTGTTGCGAACAGCCGGTTTATTCGTCTGGCCTCGTTATCTCGTGTGTACCTCCTTAGGCGGCTGGCCAAGGCTTGGAGCCTTTGTTTGGCAGTTTCGAGTGCTTCAGGTATGGGCAACTGGTTGTACCTCTTGGGCACTTGCTTTTTCATTGCACCTTTCTGGGCCTCTGACAGTTGGCTCACTTCTCTCCGCACCTCCTTGATTTTAGCCTCTAACCGTCTTTGCCATGGTGGGTATTGTATCGCATGGCTCCCATGGTTGCTCTTATAGCCCAACACATCTAGGATCACTGCTGCTGAAGTGTATATCAGCTCATTGGTTTCAGTGATTGTTGTGGTAGGGATCACTGTCAGTGCTGCATTCACATCGTCTAGGAGACTTTCAGATGGTACTTCACATAGCCTCTGTAACCGGCATCGGGGTTGCCTTGTGTTCATTCGGGCCATGATCTTATCTTTCAGGTCAGTCGCTGCCTCGCTCAGCGTGATACTTATTGGGGTTTCGTACCCAATCTCTGGTTGGGGAGTTGGTGTCAACTCCCCTCTGACCTGGCACACTGGTTCCCCCTTGCCGTGGCATTTGTGTTGTACCTCATCAATCTCTAGTTGTGATAGCAGTTGCCGTTTGTGGATGTTGGAACACTGAGCTACTAGTTGTTTGGCCGTTAGCTTGGACTGTGGGTATCGTAATAACCATTTCTCCCACATCCTGTTCATGTAACCCCTCTGCCTAGGGTTACTGTAGTAGTAGCATTCCAACAGAGCCTTGTTCTCGCATCTCGCCCATTTCCATATATATATATATATATATATATATATATATATATATATATATATATATATATATATATATATATATATATATATATATATATATATATATCTGTTGACTTGGGTCGCAAGGGTTTGTGACTTTTAAAATATGGGTCCCCAGAAAAAAATTTCAGGAAACACTGCATTACAAGGACAAGAGGGGGAGAAGTATTTTTTATTATTTGGATTTTCATGTAATGAATAACCTGGAAACAAAGAAATATTCAGTCCCCAATTTGTGTAATTTTTATTTACTTCAAAAGCATTTTTCCGTAGCATACTATTTTACTACAATACTAATTCTGCTGTTCTAATGTAAAAACTCTGAAGTCAGGCATCATAATTGCAGCTGTGCAATTTCACTTCAACAGACGGAAACACTAAAGCTCCAGAGTGTGCTCCAGAACAGAGTTCAACTTTTGGTAAAATCACAAAACTACATTTACTGTAGTATGTGGAAGAGTGTGTTTACAATCAGCACAAAGCAAAAAGTCTTCAACCAAAACTAGAAAGCCTTAGTATTTCAAAACAATGACATGGAGCAGAACCAAGTACAGATCCTCTAACATCCTCACTACCACAATGGAGGCGACTGGAGGGACAATAATGAGATTTCAATGGGAAAAACTGGGATTCAACTCTTGACAAATAAAATGTGAAAACTCAAGTTTGGTTAGGTCATTGAAAACCACTCAGATACATGTAAGTAATATCAGGGACTGGTTTAATGATATTCACAATTGTATTTTACATTATTTTCTTATTAAATAGGATATTAGAATGAATGCATATTTTTGATAATCCAAATTTTCTTTTTCAATCATGTATTACATATTTAACCAAAATTGTACAGCATTTCAACCCCAAAAATTCTAAATGGTTGCATTTAGATCTGATGTCAGGTATTTGTTGTTTTACAGTCTCCTTCTTTATTTGACTTTATTTGCCTCCATTTTGGACTTTGATTCAGATGAGAGCATTTGAAAGGGTTTATAAGAACATATGAACACTCCTCTCTGTGAAATGTTGACATTGTGACACAATGTGTGCTCGTCACATGTCCATAGGTTTTCAAAGAGGCCTGTGGCTGTAGAGCTGCTGTATGACACACCGACCCTGAGTCTCTGGAGCTCAGATGGTAGAACATTTGTCCACTGATCTGAACGATCAAGGAGCATTTTCACTCTCCTCAGGTTTTAGCAGTGCTGGTTGTATTTAAATGCATTTGCTTATTCAAAGTAACTAAATAAAATAGTATTTGTCAAAGTACCTTTCAGACACTGTGTGACACTGACAGTGTGAGTGTCACACTTGTTTGAGTAACACAGAGTACAGTGTAACAGTGTAGCTTTTGTCACTTCAGACTCTTCCCACTGTGAGTCTGAAGTGACAAAAGCTTCATGTTGACACTAGATACTTTGCAGTGACCTCATGCTGCGGCTGTTCTACATACATCTCTATGATGAAATGGTCAGCAGTTACCACGGTGAAACAATCCACATATTAGCAAACACAGCTAAAAAAGTAAAAAAAAAAAAAAAATATATATATATATATATATATATTATAATAAAATGGATAATGGAGTTTGATAATGCTAGCTTATGACTTGTTTAACAGCACAAATCAACTCACCTGCTCCAACTAAAGCAGCTCGTTCTGATTGGGTTAAATAAATACATGTCAGATTAAGGATGAACAGAGCCTCTGACAGAGCTGAGTCTTCGGTTAGTAACACACGTCCAGGGAATGTTGCTGGTGTCAGATGTAGAGGGAATGATTTGAACAGTTGTGTTTGTTGCTCCTTCAGATCTGATTTAGTTTGTCTCATTTTTGTGTCTGTCCTTTTGAACCACATTGTGTGCATTACTTATTTTTTGTACTTCCAATCACATTCAATTATTGTCAGATAATTACTCTTAGAATTACTCTTGGGTAGTACAAATACTGTTACTGTTACTTGAGTAATTCCTTTGACCATTACTTTGTGCTCCTTCTTATGACTTTGAAGGAACAGTATTCTTACTTGGGTACACATTTTGGCTACTCTCCCCTTCTCTGCTGAAGGGCACCAGCTGAGATCTGAAAATGGTTGTGTCAGAGCTGATGTTTTCCTAGTTTCTCATCATGCAGAAAGCTCCTGTCCCAAAGTCCTTCATGTCCCATGCAGACTGAGGGGATGAGAGCTTGAAAGAGGGGGGTTATGTGAAATTGATTGATTGATTATTTTGCTTTCTCAGTGGTTATAATATTGTTCCCTCATGAAGAACATGCCTGAAGAGGTTTTAGATGTCATGCATGTTTGGGTAATTTAGCGATCTTTCCCAGGCCCTATTCAACCTATCCTTACAGTTAGCTGTAAGATTCTGTCAAAGGCTCCACCCACAAGTCTTCATCACTCACGCTCCCACACCACAATTCTCCACAAATTTACAAAACATGATACAAACTTTACACAGAGACTTGACAAACCTGATGTGATATGCAGTCGTGTCATTAGTGGATGATGCTGAGTGTGTTGTTATAGTGCTCTGAAGGGGGAGTGGTTTAGCACGGGGAGCAAAGGGAGGGGTGACTCCAGACATCACAAACAAAAGTGAAGCTTGTAAAACTTGTTAATACCTTGGTTTTAGTGAAGCATTTTCCAAACAATGACAGGTGACACGGTGATCTAAATATGTTTAAATATGTTATGTGTCACAGATAATAGCCCATAAAAAATAAAGTCCCCATCTTTAAACTAGCAGCCATGTTTTTTTTGGCAGTATTTGTCCTGAACAGGTCTCAGCGTTGGAGGTATCCCTTTTAGATCCCCACCCTGCACATTCCTCTTTTACTTTCATTTGCTCTGGTTCATACACTTTGTACAGACTTTGGCACTATGTGAGGTATATTTTTATTCACTCTCTTCTCTCATCTGTGTCACATCGACGAATAAAGTTTCTGAGATTTATCTTGTCTGCTGTCTTTTCTTTACTTTCACAATTTTAGTTAAGTGTATAATTTAAACGTCCTTTACCTGAGATTTCCCCATGTGACAGACATACTGTCTTAAAAACTCTGCTGCATCTAATTATGAACGGTTTTATTGTCCAAGTATCAAAAAGTCCATTATTAGTTGCTGTTACATTACTGTGATGGAAAAACTCCTCTCTGGTCTGCAGTGAAAAGTGTTTGCAAAGTGAAAAATAACAAACTGCAAGCTGTTTCAAATGAAGCACTTCTGTTTTTCATGTACAGTAAATTTCACTTCCTGGATATAAAACAATTACTCACATTAAACAGGTACTTTTCCCTCCAAACACATTCATAATTTTTTTTGGTTAGTTTGTTTTGTATCCATTACTCACATTAGGTTAAAGAAGGCATAATAAGTAATAAACACATTTGTATATCCACACAACATTTTTGAACATTTGTGTATGTTCCAAAGTCAGAATTTTTCATAGGAATAGGACTAGGTGTTTTTTTGTTGTTGTTTTTTTCCAAGTCTTGAATGCAGTACAATACAACATTACTAAAACATATATGAATTTTTCTGTCAGAGCCCGGCCCGTGTCCGACACATCCAACACAAACCTGACAGGCATTAAGATAGTTGTGTCCGAACCCGACCGAACTCAACACAATTAAGATCACACTGTTTTCACCTAATGACCTAATGACACACGTACGATATTGTTTGTGTTCCTCTAACGGACACAGAGAGGCAAAAAACAAACTGGGATAGAGTGAAAATAATGAGAAGACTTTATTCCTCACCTGTGCAGCATCTCATCCACATTATCCATAGAATTTATCCTCCACAAATAATGACCCCAGTCCACAAAACCACGCTGTGAACCCAGTTAGAAGCATTCTTTAAAAGTAAAAAGGCAAAAGGGTCAGTCCGTATGAAATCAGCCATTTTCAAGGAATCTCCCCTATGAGCCATTTCAAATTTCTGAAATCACCAAATGAAAGAATCTCAAATTTTAGCTCAATCCCTTGAGTCGTTCCTGAGTTATGGCCCGTTGAAATTTTGGGGCCATGTTCACTTTCTCTGAAGCCTTAAATTATAATCATGTTTGAGAGACCAGAACTTCATCAAAAATAGAGCTGCTGGAAATAGGAAATAGGAAGCTGAAAATGTGTATTATTGTAGGTTCTTGGTCATAGATTCTGAATCTGTTGTCAGGTATTGAGTATCTTTATTTATTAAGGGGGGTGTTGTGGGCCCCCAAAATTTCACATTTGGTTGCCGCTCAATTTTTTATTTTTATTTTTTTGAGGTCCAAGATCTATTTACTCCAAGCGGATATTTACAAACTAACTGACTATTTGAGAGAATGACCATTTCTGACAACATTCTCACACTTTTCTGAACTTTCATGTGGATGTTGTAGAGACACAAATCTGGTCACAGACCAAATGTGATCTTTTTGGCCCCTTCTTTGGAGCCTCGGTTCCCCATGTGGCACAGTTAGATGTTGATCAAATTTTGACCAGAGAAACTTTGGCATATTCTGGTTAGTTTAAAGTAATAAAAACATTTACTATTAACTTCCCTCATTTCAAACAGAATTTTTGAAAATGAGTCTCACGGGTCATTTTTGGTGGAGTTTAGGGACTTTTCCACCTGCAGAAAGGTTCAGTTACCTTTAATATCCTTAAACACTGTTTGCTTGTTACAAGGGAAGACAGTTGGAGATTATTTGTGGTACATTACTTGTGAGCTTCCTGGTTCTATTTTTGATGAAGTTCTGGTCTCTCTAACATGTTTATAAATTAAGGCTTCTGAAAAAGTGAACATGGCCCCAAAATTTCAACGAGCCATAACTCAGGAACGACTCAGGGGATTGAGCTAAAATTTGAGATTCTTTCATTTGGTGATTTTAGATTTTTTTTTTCAACCAAATCTGAGATGGCTCATAGGGGAGGGCAGCTGATTTCATATGGACTGACCCAAAAGTAGTTCAGGTATGTCTGTTTACATCCACACAGCGCACAGATCGAGGTGAAGCTGCAGATTAGTGACAGTGACTCTACTTCCTGTGGACTTTATTGCCAATCTTTTATGTTTTAAAAATCATGTATCTGAAGTTTTGCACCACATTTCACAAATAATAATAACACAGTTTTGTTCGATGGGAAACAGCTGACGCACTGATGATGAACAGAAGTTCTAAATATTTGTCCAAATCTGTCCCGTCTGACTTCGGTCGGGTTTCCATGCTCTAATATGAAGCACTCAAAATACACCTTGAGCAAAGAAACACAATAAAAAAAAGCCTGTGTATAGGCTCTAATCACACTTACATCATAAACCAGGAAGTTGTCATCGTGCATTTGGAAACATGTGATTACAACTTCTGGTGTAGTTCCCAACTCAGGCTGGCACAACATGGATCTATTAAAACAGACAAAGCCACTGAAGTAAACGTGATCAGTGGTAAAATGAAGACTGCAGACGTATGTGCTGTTTGGAATTATCTGGAATTTGGCGCCTCATCTCTTCTAATCACATGTACCAGTGCACTCAGAGTTGTGTGTCACTGGAGAAATGATGAAAGCAGAGGGATGGTTGGAACTGTTGATTAGGTGAACATAACAGAAGGCTACAACGACATGGAGAAGAAGGAAACTGGACCTGGGAAGTTGAAATCGCATCTTTCCAAATGCCCAGGTTTGTGACATAAGAGTGACTAGAGCCTATTATTACAGTCTGGTCCCCACACACTCTGTCGTACCTTTTAATACAGAGCATGCGTGTCCCTGATTGGCTAATCCACATGTCAAGAACACCCACCTGAACTCTGGGAATCACATCTACATAAAGAATTGGACAAGTGTGTGCTCTGGATCTCAGGCAGTTGTAACCCGATTAAAGGCTGATAAAAAGTGTGTGGTTGTATGTGGTGTGTGTCCTTTAAACAGACCCGCACACACACAGCCCAGCCCCCCCACAGCACATCTGTTAAAAGGCCATTACAGAGGATGAGGTGGTGATTCCTTCTGAGCTGGTGCACTGGTGCTGAGGCATCGTCCTGCACCCGGGACAAGGGCAAAGTAAATGAAAAAGAGAGTGAGACAAATAGAAGTGGGAGTAGGACAAATGTAGTTTCATGTGTGCACCCGGATGAAGTGTGTGTAATGGGGTCATCTAAATGCATGAGGAGCACAGGACACAGCTTACACATGTAGGAAGGTGTGGGAGTGGTGGGGGTGGGGGGGATTGACTTCTTCTAACTGTAATACATCACATATTTAGATCACCATGTTCCCGTTGATTGTTTTGAAAATGCTATATTCCCTATCACAACATAATCAGAGTGTATCCCACTAATGAAACTCTTGCACATCACATCAGGTTTGTGAAGTTGTTCTGTACAGTTTTGTATCACGTTTGTGTATATTTATGTAGAATTGTGGTGTGGGAGCGTGGGTGACGTAGGCTTGTGGGCGGAGCATTGAACAGGCTCATATAGTGCTCACAATAATAATAAGAGTTCAAATAGGGCCCGAGAGAGATCAAAACATTACTCAAACAAGCATGAATGGCATCTTAAACCTCATCAGGCAATGCAGGAATTTAATTTGTCAAATCAGTGACCATGATTTGGGTTCAGGTGACAAGATCAGGTTTTTACCTGAAGTTTTGATTGCAACTTTGGAATGCAACCTGTTGTCTTTTTTGTCCCAAGCTTCTTCTAGCCTGTATGAGTGTGGTGTGTGAGTCCTGAGCTGAGCTCTTTAGTCTGGGGGAGACTTTAGGCCAGTAAAGTCAATGCACATTTCCATTCACGTTAAACACTGTTGAAGCTGTAAGGCATCATTTTTCTGGAAGAGGGTTTGCCACATTTTAGTTTTCTTGTCTTATTTCTTTGCCTGAAATGTTCCTCAGTATGGTATTAACCCTCTAATGCTCAAATTAAATTTTAGTATCAAGAAAAATCTGATATTTGGGGAAAATTATCATATGGGGTAATAATATACAATCCTGACTTTTTTTTTTGAGTGAGACCTTCACATCTAGTGTGTTCTGGGATGTTGCAGATTTGCAGTATTGGTCCGGTGTGGTAAATTAACACTGAAGACTGAAAATGATATAAACGCTAACTTTATGTGTATACCACTTTTTATAACAATGAAAACATAAAGCAGAGTGTAACAGCTTTACAGTGGCAGAACAACATCACTTTTTCGTGTCATATTCCAAGAAACATTTTTTATCCTTTGTAAACAACAAAAGTACTTTGCACTTCTGACAGGCCGTTGTGTGTAGACGTTCTTGCACAGTCTGCATTGTTCACGTTTATCAGCATGGATGGGAAAAAAGCTCCTGAGTAAAAAAGGCTCATAAAGTATGGAAATGGCGTAAGAAGGTAATTGGCATTTAGCTGTTGCAAATCTGCAACACATGCCCGGAGAGGGTTAAACATATACATCTAGCATTTAGCTGCAGTGTTGGTGTTGATGTTTCTTTTTTTTTTCTTTTTATTAATAGTTGCACACACACAGAAAAAAAAGTAGTAGAGTGAGCAGGGTCCTCTACATCGATGTCACTGGGTTGTGGCCCTTGCTGGAGATAGTTGGAGATAGTTGGAGATAGTTGGAGATAGTTGGAGATAGATGGAGATAGATGGAGATAGTTGGAGATAGATGGAGATAGTTGGAGATAGTTGGAGATAGTTGGAGATAGATGGAGATAGATGGAGATAGGTGCGCTTCATGCCATATTCTGGAATGTGTATTTTAGGCAAAGCAATAATAAATATAGTGTAATATATAATGATGAAAAGTCACACTGTGTGTTGTCCCTGTGTGTGCTCTATAGTTATAATCAGTGACATGTGTGGATCATTATGTTATAATTTGTACATTTTATATATGTATATTATTATGTATATTTATACAGAATATTGACCTAAAACAACCAGAAACAAGTGCACTAACTTCTGTGTGAGAAAACTGTGGTGCCCAGTAGGAGCTGACGTCACTGTAACCCCCAGTTTACTTCAAAGCAGTAACACAACAGCACACAAACAGCACACACTCTGACTTTCCATTTTACCCGGTCGGACAATCTACACCAAAAGTGTCATATGCACGTCCAGCGCACCATTCAAATAGGCTCCAGATCTAATTATTTTGTGTCAATGAAGGCTTTTAGCAGGAGTAAGACAGGAAATAAGCACATGGTGTCAAAATAAACTTCCAATGCCCTTTCAAAATACGTTCTCTAAAACCATTGCAGTTGCATCAGGAGCTCGGGAAATGACTCGTGATGGACTAAGAAAAGTTTACAGCTGTGGAGGATAACTATAAAACACAATATCGGACAGAAACTTTACAAGAACAACTTCTGAAGGAAAAGGCGCGTGGTGCAAACAAATGGAGTTAATATGATAAAGTGAGATTCAGGAGTCGGACCACACTTCAACCTCCTCTCCAGCCAAACACAGTTTATATCAACCACACCTGGGGTCCACCCTCAATAAGCATCTTTATCATCTTCCATTGTTGTGGCGTGATCCATGCTGGTAAACCAAAGTGAAATGGTGAGTAGCTTCATTAATGCAGCACCACAGATACGGCTCAACATTGTCTCTCTTGTCAACTTTTGTTTTGTACTTTAAAACATAGTTCATCTAATCAACAATGAATACATAAGCAATCTAAACAGTTGAGTGTTTAGTGTTGTCTGCCTACGTTACATGTGTAACTTCTGGGTAAACATCATCAGAACAAAGTGCCACCTGCTGTGAAGCCCTCCTATAGAGAGCTGCACATCACACGAGAGCAGAGCATGTTTTTACATTTGGACCAAACTGTCTACTGTCTCGACTGTGAATCACCAATGAAGAAGATAAAACTGGAGAAGAAAGTGCATAAGTCACAGTGGGCATTGACTGGTGGAGGTGAAAATTAAAGATCGCTTAGAAAATGCACGAAAAGACGCCAAATACAACTTCAAGTGAGTATCCATCTTGAACAACAGGTCTGCTTTAATGTGGGGGTGCTCAAAATCCTCAAAATGAATATCTTGTTATTTGTTTGTTATTTTTTATTATTCTGACAATAAACACATATTACCACAATCCATCATAAAAGTGCAAAAGCCTGTGAGCAACTGTAGAGCATGTGGACTGTGATGCTGCTTTCACCACTGTGAATGAAAATGGCATTTTTAACGTATTTATATATTTTCTCTCCAGATGACTCAGCAGCCCCTCTCTTTCTCTCTCTTTCTCTCTCTCTCTCTCTCTCTCTCTCTCTCTCTCTCTCTCTCTCTCACACACACACACACACACATAAACAGTACATTGCTTCTCCAACAATAAGCACTGGATCACAAGTGATGTCAAAGGGATTCTGAATGCCAAGAAAAGGGCATTTAGAGACCATGACCAGATGAAGCAGGTACAGCAGGAACTGAAGGTCAGAAGGTCAGTTTAAGAGAGGGTTGAGAATCCTACAGTACAAAGCTGCAGCAGAAATTGGAGCAAAGTAACATCAGGGAGGTGTGGGATGGTATGAAGACCATTACTGGCTGCAGCTCAAAGAGGAGGAGTGTTGCAGAGGGAGGTGTGGATCAGGCCAACCAATGAAACCACTTCTTCAATAGAATTGTGCTGTCACATCGTCCACTGGCACCACCACTTCACTGTCATCCCACAACAACAGTGACACCACTCTTCTGATCTGGTGTCCTCACATGAGCATCACAGCAGCTCAGGTGACAGGTCATGAGCCGGGGCCAGACTCTGCAGGATATATTTAATATGAGTCTGTGTCTGGGGAGGGTCCTTACTCAATGGAAAACTTCCTGTATTGTCCCTGTCCCCAAAAATCCTCATCCCAAGGAGCTGAATGACGACAGATCAGTCACCCTGACATCTGCAGTTTGCTTTTTGGAAGAAAGTGGGAGTGGACGATGCCATGCTCTTCCTGCTCCGTAAGTCTCTCATCTCTCATCAAGCTCTCATTTTGACAAAGGCAGTTGTGCTGTAAGGATGATCTTTTTTGACTTCTCCAGTGCATTTAACACCATCCAACCTCTGCTGCTCAAAAACAAACTGATCTAGATGGAAGTGGATTCTTTTTTGTTTAGCTGGATTACAGATGACCTCACTGGGAGACCTCAGTATTTCCGACTGGGGGACAGCATCTCTGAGCCTGTTGTCTGCAACAGCAGAGCTCCACAGGGGACCATACTGTCACCAACACTGTTTACCCTCTACATGTCAGACTTTAAATACAACTCAGAGCTGTGTCACATGAAGAAGTACTCCGATGACACAGCCATTGTGGGTTAAGATAAGATAAGATAATCCTTTATTGTCTCCCATGGGAGAAATTTGTCTTGGGACAGGGGGTAACATGTTTTATCAAAAAACAGGACAACACAACACAAAGCAGCACATAAACAAACACCATAAAACAAAGTAAATATGAGACCAGTATGACCACGAGTGATGCACCAACACAACCCTTAAATTATCCTTAACATGCAAACCCTTGCATTCTTCTGTTCTATTAATTATTGCACATTCCCTAAGCCTATGTGCAGTTTTAGTTATAATTATTGCACATTCCCTAAGCCTATGTGCAGATTTAATTATTGCGCATTCCTTAAGCCTATGTGTAGCTTTAATGCACATTCCCTACACCTATGTGCAGTTTTGATTGCACAATCCCTAAGCCTTTTATAATTATTTTTTAACTGCATTATCTGAGTTTAGCAGTTTAACAGCTAGTGGCACAAAGGAATGTTTGAATCTGTTCAGTTTACAGTTTGGGACCCTGAACCTTCTGCCTGATGGCATCAACTCAAACTGACTGTGAAGAACATGGGTTGGGTCATTGATCACCTTCCTGCTGAGCTTCCTAACAGTCTCCTCAAAAATTTGCTGAAGTGAGCTTGGGGCCACACCCATTATTTTACCTGCTCTTTTAGTCAAGGTAAAAATCAGTGCTTTAAGTTTGACTGAGAGGTTACCAAACCAGGTTGACATGCCATAGCGTAAGATAGATTCTATGCATGCTTTATAAAACAACAGCATTACATTGGTGTCAACTCCATGTAACCTAAGCCGTCTTAAAAAATAGAGACGCTGGCTGATTATTGAACAGACAGACTGTACCTGCTGGCTCCATTGGAGCTGAGAATCAAATAACACACCCAAGTACTTATAACATGTCACCTGCTCTATGTCCCTCCCCCTGATATTAATGGGGCTGTGGTCCCCGACAGATTTGGGATAAAAAATTATCTCCTTTGTCTTTTCCACATTTAAGACAAGGTTATGCTTCTCACACCAATGCACCACTTCATTAATTCCTGTCCTGTAGCTGATGGCATCTGTGCTTTTACTGAGTAAACTAAGAATAGCTGTGTCATCAGAAAATTTAATTATATAGTTGTTTACCTGTCTACTCCTGCACGCATTGGTGTACAAAGTGAAAAGAAGAGGTGAGCTAACACAGCCCTGTGGTGCCCCAGTGCTGACAACCTGAATATCTGACAGCGCTGAGTTAACCTTAACTTGTTGCTGTCTCCCTGTAAGAAATGCCCAATACCACTTAATAACATGACTGTTAACACCCAGATCTAACAGCTTCTTCAGCAGAATGCTCAGTAATATTGTATTAAATGCTGAGCTAAAATCCATGAACAGTATTCTGGCATATGATGCAGGATCCTCTAAGTGTTTCAGTATTAAGTGGGCAGTTGTATCAGGAACGGTGATGAAGGGGAGTACAGGCAGCTCAAAGGACTTTGTGGTGTGGTGCAGGGCTCATCGACGTCAACTGAACACTGCAAAGACCAGAGAGAGGGTGGTGGACTTCAGGAGGAGCAGGCCACAACTACAACCTGTGACCATTGAGTGGGACACTGTGGAGGCTGTAGAGTATTTGGGTCTCGACCACAGACTGGACTGGTCAGAGAATACACACCTGCTCCACAGAAAGGGACAGAGCAGGCTGTACTTTAACATCTGCCAGACACTCCTGCTGATGTTCTACCAGACAATCATGCAAGCAGTGTCCTCTTCAATGTTGTAGTCTGCTGCACAGGAAGCCTCAAAAAGAAGCACATCATGTGGTTGGATAAGCTGGTGAGAAAGGCAGTATCTGTAGTGGGTGAGAGCTTGACTCACTCGTGTGGCTGAGAAGAGGCTCTAAATGAGCTCCTGTCCATGACCTGAGCATAGTAGTCCAATGAGGATCATTTGTCACGCCCCTGCCTGTCCTGAGTCTTCTGTGTGTGGATGTGGGCGGAGTCTGCTGGGAGCACCTGCTTTCCATCTCCAATCAAGCCTGCAATAAAGGCCCAGCTCTCCTGCCAGACTCTGCCAGACTGTTTCGTCTACCTGATGGTGATTCTCCTATCGGCTCAGCTTTTGATTTTTCCTCGCTGGCTATATGCTAACCTGCATTTTTTGTACTCCTAGTTCCCGCCTTTCAAGACTCCTGCATCCCGGCATCTGGCTCCTCATCTCTCCACCACCTGACCTCCCTGGTTAATAAACCTTGTTCCTTTTGCATTTTTGTTGTAGTTTTGAGTCCTTTTTGGGTCCACTCCAGTGTTACCTAACAGAACAGTCTGGCCAGAACATGGACCCAACAGACTCAACCCTCCACTCCGAGATGGATCCAATTTCTCTGGCTCAAGCAGAACCTAACCCGTTGTTCCAAGCTGTCTCCAATCAAGGTCAATTATTGGGGAGGCACGACAATCAACTCAGAGACATTGTTGGAAACCAGCAAGCTTTTGCTGCACAAATGAACCAAATTGGGACCATGTTGGCTAACCTCACCACTGCGTTCACCCAGTTTGCTGCTGCTGCTCCGCCACCATCCGATGCCCTCTCTGGTTCTTCTCCTCCACCTCCAGCTCCACCTTCCTTGGCTCAACGGGAACCTCATATTCCCACTCCTGGGCGATACGCTGGTGATCTTGGCTCCTGTGGTCGGTTTCTCCTCCAGTGCTCCCTGGTGTTCGATCAACAGCCCCTCACCTATGCGTCAGATAAGTCTCGCATTGCTTTTGTTATTAGTTTATTAACTGATAAAGCATCTCAGTGGGCAACAGCGGCTTGGGAGAGTAACTCTGATATTTTTCGATCCTTCTCTGCCTTTTCTAATGAAATGAAAAAACTGTTTGATCATCCTGTAAAAGGAAAAGAAGCTGCTAAGAGGTTGTTAGCACTCAACCAAGGATCCTCCTCAGTTGCTCAGTACGCAATTGATTTCCGAATCTTAGCTCATGAAAGTGGTTGGGATGACATTGCCCTACAGAGTGTTTTTTTAAAAGGACTCTCAGACAATGTTAAAGACGAGCTAGCCGCCAGAGATGAGACCAGCAGTCTCGAGGAGCTAATCTCCCTGGCTATACGTCTTGATAACAGACTCCGAGAAAGACGCAGGGAGAGAGGCTCACGGCAACTTACCCTTCGTGCTCATTATGCTCCCTCACCTCCTGTTCAGTCACCTGTGCCAATTAATGTTCCTCCTATGCTTTCCAGCCACTCCAAGCCTTCTGACACAGTGGAGCCTATGCAACTGGGTCGGGCCCGATTAACTCCAGCCGAACGCCAACGTCGACAAAGGTCTGGTCTTTGCTTTTACTGTGGACAAGAAGGACATTACATCAGTGCTTGCCCCTTGTGGCCAAAAGACCAGGCTCACCTGTGAGTGGAGGGGTCCTAGTGAGCCATGTTTCCTCTCCAACGCCATTTTCTCCGGACCGGCTGCTTCTTCAGACTTCTTTGCTGCTGTTACGTGAGTCACTCTCATGCCATAGTTTTGTTGATTCTGGGGCCGACGATAATTTTATTGACTCAACCTTTGTTCTCCAAGCTAATATTCCTACTGAACCATTAGAGTTTCCTAGGGAGGTTAATGCACTGAATGGAAGCCACCTAGCCAAAATCACTCACCGCACCATGCCTGTAACCCTTGTAGTTTCTGGCAACCACAGAGAGGAGATACAATTATTGGTTATTCCATCCCCACAAGCTCCAGTGGTTTTTGGAACTACCTTGGCTTAAGCTGCACAACCCACAAATAGATTGGTCAGCCAACAAGATTAACAGCTGGAGTGTTCACTGTCATTCCCATTGCCTCAAGGCAGCCATTACTTTGAGTAAAAGTTTAAACTCCACTCCACCTTGTCCTCCTGATTTGAACTCTGTTCCCACCATTTATCATGATTTGGCTCAAGTTTTCAGCAAAGAGAAAGCATTGTCCCTTCCACCTCACCGTCCCTATGATTGTGCCATAGACCTACTCCCTGGAGCTCCTTTGCCGTCTAGTCGTTTGTATAAACTTACCCGTCCTGAAAGAGAAACTATGGAGCAATATATTAAAGACTCTCTGGCAGCTGGGTTAATCCGGCCCTCCTCGTCCCCAGTAGGGGCTGGATTCTTCTTTGTGGATAAGAAGGATAAAACTTTACGACCTTGCATTGACTATCGTGGATTAAATGACATTACCATAAAAAATAAATATCCCCTACCACTCATTGACTCGGCATTTGAGCCCCTCCATCAAGCTAACATTTTTACCAAGCTAGACCTCCGCAATGCCTATCATTTGGTCCGCATCCGCCAAGGAGATGAGTGGAAGACTGCTTTTAATACTCCTATCGGTCACTTTGAGTATTTAGTCATGCCGTTCGGACTTACAAATGCCCCTGCTGTATTCCAAGCCCTGGTTAATGATGTGCTCCGTGACATGCTCAATAAATTTGTTTTCGTTTATCTGGATGACATTTTGATTTTCTCCAAAGATCTTAAGGAACATGTGGAGCATGTGAGACTGGTTCTGCAGAGACTCTTAGAAAACAAGTTATTTGTAAAAGCTGAAAAGTGTGAATTTCATGCAACCACTGTTAATTTTCTTGGTTTTGTTATTGAGCAGGGGCAACTCAAACCTGATCCAGCTAAGGTGAAAGCTGTTGCGGAGTGGCCCAGACCTGAGACACGCAAACAACTCCAGCGTTTTTTGGGATTTGCCAATTTCTACAGGAGATTCATCAAAGATTACAGTCGTAAAGCAGCTCCACTTACCTGTTTGACCTCCACCCTTGTCCCTTTCAAGTGGTCTAATGATGCTGAAATAGCCTTTTCCTCACTCAAACAACTTTTTATAACTGCTCCTGTTTTGTCCCACCCAGATCCATCCAAACAGTTCATAGTTGAAGTTGACGCCTCGGACTGGAGTGGGTGCTGTCTTGTCCCAGCGTTGCCCTAAGGATCAGAAGATTCACCCTTGTGCTTACTTCTCTCGGCGACTAACACCAGCTGAAGCCAACTATGACATTGGCAACAGAGAACTTCTGGCGGTCGTTTTGGCCCTGCAGGAATGGCGCCACTGGCTGGAAGGAGCTGAGCACCCCTTTATCGTGTGGACTGACCATAAAAACCTTTCTTACCTTCGTTCTGCTAAGAGGTTGAACTCCCGTCAGGCTCGTTGGGCACTGTTCCTCGGAAGATTTAACTTTGTTTTAACTTATCGTCCTGGATCCCGGAATGTTAAGCCTGATGCCTTATCCCGTCAGTCCACTTCTGAAGAGGCTGAAACCCCACCTGATCCTATCTTGCCTCCAGCATGTGTCATGGACAAGCCATCTACTTCAAGTTTCCTCCTTGGAGCTGTTAGTTGGGAGATAGAGAAGGTAGTCCGGGAGGCCCAACAGACCCAACCTGACCCTGGTACTGGTCCGCCCAATTGTTTGTATGTACCTGACTCTGTGCGCTCCCAAGTCCTCCAGTGGGGGCATGCCTCCAAGTTGACGTGTCATCCTGGTTTTAATCGCACCTTAACTTTCCTCAGACAAAGATTCTGGTGGCCCTCCATGGCTCGTGACACCAGAGCTTTTGTTTCTGCTTGTCCTGTGTGCGCTCGCAGCAAATCCAGTCACCTGCCCCCTGCTGGTCTTCTCCATCCTCTGCCAATCCCCAGCCGGCCTTGGTCACATATTGCAGTAGACTTTGTTACGGGTCTCCCCACATCAGACGGTAATACCACTGTACTTGCCACTGTGGATCGTTTTTCTAAAGCCGTGCATTTTGTTCCTCTTCCCAAATTACCTTCATCCTCGGAAACGGCTAAACTCTTGGTTCAACATGTTTTTCGTCTTCACGGTATTCCCACAGACATTGTGTCTGACAGAGGCCCACAATTCTCCTCTCAAGTTTGGAAGGCTTTTTGTCTGTCTCTGGGGACTTCAGTCAGCCTTACTTCTGGTTATCATCCTCAATCCAATGGACAAACTGAGAGGGCTAACCAGGACCTGGAGTCTGCACTGCGCTGTGTCACAGCCCGTAACCCCACCACTTGGAGCTCATTTCTGCCTTGGGTCGAATACGCCCACAATTCCTTGGTGTCTTCTGCTACTGGTATGTCTCCTTTTATGGTGTCATTGGGTTTTCAACCTCCATTATTCCCTGTTCAGGAGACAGAAGTCGCAGTCCCTTCTGTCCAGGCCCATCTGAGACACTGCCGTACTGTTTGGAAGGCAGCCAGAGCAGCACTCAGACGCACTAGTGTCCGCAACCAGGAGTGTGCCAATCGCCACCGTGTACCGTGTCCCACCTACCAACCAGGGCAAAAGGTTTGGCTTTCGTCTCGTGACTTGCCTCTTCAGGTTGAGTCTCGTAAATTGGCTCCCAAGTTTGTTGGACCTTTCACTATAGAAAGAATCATTAATCCTTCTGTTGTGCGTCTCAAATTACCAAAATCAATGAACATTCATCCCTCTTTTCACGTGTCCCTATTAAAACCTGTGGTTTCCAGTCCTCTCAGCCCTCCGGCCGATCCCCCTCCTCCCACCCGGATCATCGACAATCACCCTGCTTTCACTGTGCGCCGTATCCTGGATGTCCGACGTCGTGGGAGGGGTCACCAGTACCTTGTGGACTGGGAAGGGTATGGTCCAGAGGAGCGATCTTGGGTTCCTCGGCATTACATCCTTGATGCCTCTTTGCTCCGGGATTTCTACGGGACCTTCCCTGATAAGCCTGGTAGGACGTCCGTAGACGTCCCCTAGGAGGGGGGGTACTGTCACGCCCCTGCCTGTCCTGAGTCTTCTGTGTGTGGATGTGGGCGGAGTCTGCTGGGAGCACCTGCTTTCCATCTCCAATCAAGCCTGCAACAAAGGCTCAGCTCTCCTGCCAGACTCTGCCAGACTGTTTCGTCTACCTGATGGTGATTCTCCTATCGGCTCAGCTTTTGATTTTTCCTCGCTGGCTATATGCTAACCTGCATTTTTTGTACTCCTAGTTCCCGCCTTTCTAGACTCCTGCATCCCGGCATCTGGCTCCTCATCTCTCCACCACCTGACCTCCCTGGTTAATAAACCTTGTTCCTTTTGCATTTTTGTTGTAGTTTTGAGTCCTTTTTGGGTCCACTCCAGTGTTACCTAACATCATTTAGTTTTCCGATCATTTTGTTAGTGAGCAGTCGAAACTCTCAGGTATGAAAACAAACTCGGCCTCAAAAAATAACCTAACTTAAGATAACCCAAAGCACCCCCTGCAGAGCACCACCCCTGGACTGGAGAGCATCTTTAGGGACAGGCTCTACCCTGTCCTGCGCCATGGACACACTCTGGATGTTGTTTGTCCCACACTCCATACGGCTGTACAACGCATCTCTGTAACTGAACTGATTTTATTGTTATGTGTTGTGCTGCCTCAAATAAATTTCCTTCAGGATAATAAAGCTTTATTAATCTTAAACGACAAAAGCTTAATGTTGACAATCTGAAATTATTTGAACATTTCTGCTTCTTGCAACTCTCCTTCAGATATGACTGAGTTTGTCTCATTTTTGTGTCTGTCCTGATTTTGTGCATTATTTAACGATCTGTCCATGAAATTACAATAATTTCAAATAATAAATCAAATATTTTGCTCCAACAGTTACTCTTTAAGGAGAAGTTTCCCCAAATAAAATAACTTGAGTAATTTCTTGGACCTCTGCTTTGTTCCTGAGTAATATTATTTTGAAGTAATGTTACTCTTAAGTACTTTTTTGGCTACTTCTTCTACATCTTTGCAAAGTGAAGTCTTATTAAAAGTCCTTTCAACTGGACTTTTGGGGCTGTATAATGGCAACACTTTCTGGAAAAAAAACAAAAAAAAAAACATCTGAGTTTCCTGACAGAGGAGCTATTCAACTTTGTGCCAGTGTTTGTTTCATGTGGATAGGCCATAGACTTTATAAAGAAGTGGACCAAGTGAGTGTGACGTCCCCCACAGCGTCTGGCTCCTCCCAAATGAAGCTTGAGATGCTCATGGTCACAGGAGCCAATCTGGAGCCAGACTCTGTACTAGGAATAGAACTTTTTTACATTTAATAGCTGTGCTGATGTCAGTACACTTCCCCCTCCTCTCTCTTTCTCCTCCTCCTCATCTTCCTTTTCCCACTCCTCCTCTCTTCTTCCTCCTCCTCTTACCCCCCTCCTCTCCTTTCTCACCTCCTCACTCTCTTTGTCTCCCTTCTCTCCTTCTCTCCTCCTCTTCCTCCTCTTCTCCCCTGCCTCCTTCTCCTCCTCCTCTCCATTCTCTGCAACACCTCCTCCTCTCCCACTCCTACTCCTCCTCTCCATTCTCTCCTCCTCTTCTTCCTCCTCTCCCAGCCTCTGTGTGAAGCTGATACTGGGACCAGCTCATTTCAGGCTTCATTGGGCTCCAAAGGCAAAGTGGAGACTCGGGCTGGTGATACAGTGATCTGATGAAGGTTGACGAGCACTAAGCTGCTTTGGAGGAACAGGAGCTGTGTGTGTTTCTGTGTGTGTTTATGTTTCTGATGATGGTTTCTTATGTTCTATATCACACACAACGGACTTTGTATATATATATATATATATATATATATATATATATATATATATATATATATATATATATATATATATATATATATAAAGGGTGTTACCTTCAGCATCCTTGCTACTGACTGGCTCTCTACTTGCAATGATACTTGCGAAATTCCAAATATAGAACTCGGCTCTAAATTCACCCAATAATTGCTAGCCTCGATGAGCTTAATTTGTCTGAAGCCAAGCACTGTGGGTGACGTCCCACTTCCTTGGTCCACTTCTTTATTTACTGTACATTCTTTAGTCTGCTGCTCCTCCTGCTGCTCCTCAGTCTGCTCTGTTTGATCTGAGCAACACAGGGGGTAGGGGGTTCTGGAGAGCAGGGGCCCAGGGAGGGTCTTATCCAATCTCCCATCATCTTAACACTTAACCAGAATGAAACCAGGTCTTAAACTGGGCTGTCCAGAATCTAAACCGGGTCTGAACCAGGACTAAACCAGGTCTGAACCAGGACTAAACCAGGTCTGAAGCCCCAGAGAGGGTCTTATCCTCAGTATTCTCTCTTCCCTGAAACATTTCCATTTTAAATCCACGGTGGGATTAGCGGCTCATGTCTTATGCATGTGTCTCTCTGAGGACTGTGGTATGGAGTAAGAAAGCTGTCAAAAATATTCGTGTGCATAAAATAGAAATCCGTGCGTATTTGGGAAATCCATGCATATTTGGCTGTAGTTGCGCATAAAATAAATATTTGTAAACTCTTAAATGAGCCCAGTCATACATAAAATATATTGTGTGTATTTTATCCATCAGAATATGAACTGAAAAATTACAACGTCAAGAATTACAATCACGAATTGAAAATTTATGATTACGCTTTCATCAGTACGAATACGAATTCACAGACGGAACTTTACTGTCAAAAATACGTCATCACTTCACAGACATTATCCATCGAGCAGAAGAAACATCGATCAAGATCAAGACTGTGCAGCTCAAGTTTGTAGCAGAGGGTAAAAACAGAGTAATAGCACAAGGAGCTACAACAGCGACCAACAAGTGGGTTCATTCAAATCTATTGTAAAAATGTCTTGTCTTGCCACATTGAATTCGGGAAACCGAACTCTGCTGTATAATATTGTGTAGAAACACCTCCTCTGAACGGGAAATTGCACCTATATGTTAGAAAACATAGTGGAGCCAGTTGGCAACATCAAATGTAACGTTCTCCCAGGGATCATTATCAAATATCAGGTTCTCTGTAGGTTTAGATTCAAACATTCACGGCTACAGCCACAGTGAGCATCAGTCAGTCTGAACCTTCAGCTGCATTTCAGACAATGGGTTTTTCATGAGTTATAATGGGTTATAATTAGCAAATCCATCCACGTCATGGTGACGTTAAACTTACCCGTAAATACTGTAAACATACCAAGGTGTTGCCTGTAAACACGAACATTAACTGATGCTGGAAGCTGCATTAAACTGTAATGTGTAACATTTCATTAGCTGTGACGTCTGTAACCAGGACAGTTTGGTAGTGTTTGGTGTAAACTGGGACATTTCAGCGTCCCGAGGAACTTTTGGTGGCATTTCATGCGAGAAATGCAGCTGCAGTGAAGACTGACTGATGCTCGCTGTGGCTGTAGTCGTGAATGTTTTAATCTAAACATACAGAGAACCTGATATTTGTGAATTAGCCCTGGGATAACGTTACGTCGGATGTTGCCAACTGGCTCCACTATGTTTTCTAACATATAGGTGCAATTTCCCGTTCAGAGGAGGTGTTTCTACACAATATTATACAGCAGTGTTCGGTTCCCGAATTCAAGACATTTTTACAATAGATTTGAATGAACCCACTTGTTGGTCGCTGTTGTAGCTTCTTGTGCTATTACTCTGTTTTTACCCTCTGCTACAAACTTGAGCTGCACAGTCTTGATCTTGATCAATGTTTCTTCTGCTCGATGGATAATGTCTGTGAAGTGATGACGTATTTTTGACAGTAAAGTTCCGTCTGTGAATTCGTATTCGTACTGATGAAAGCGTAATCGTAAATGTTCATTTTGTAATTGTAATTCATGACGTCGTAATTTTTCAATTCGTATTCTGATGGATAAAATACACACAATATATTTTATGTACGACTGGACTCATTTAAGAGTTTACAAATATTTATTTTATGCGCAACTACAGCCAAATATGCATGGATTTACCAAATATGCACGGATTTCTATTTTATGCGCATGAATATTTTTGACAGCTTTCTTACTCCATACAAGTGGGACTGATTTTAAAAGCTTGTTTTTAATTGTGATTTTAGTTTTTTTTTTTTTTACATAAATGTAATGCTTGTTGTCATGGCAACCCACCACCTGACCCAGCCACAACCAGATGAGTTGCAGTCAACACACCTGAGCTGAAGAGGGTGAGACCAGGAATGCAGAGGCTGCACTAGCAATTATCCATTTGTGCTGGGGTTTAAGTAGTGACCATTCAGATCAGACAGTCTGAGTCCTTTGACCCCAGATCTAGGGACAGAATTAGGTCATGTTTATGGAATTTAAAATCAAAATCTTCAAAAGTTCCTTTAATTCATATTTTTCCAGTGAGTTTTTGTTCACACTCAAAACAGAACCTTGGCTCTTTATTAACAGCCTTCCAAAACCCAAACATTTCCCAGAAGCTCCTGCTCATGTTCTACTAGACGTTAATCTCCAGTGTCTCTTCCACGCTGTAGTCTGCTGGGAGAAAGCCTCAAGAAGGAGACCGTGTGGTTGGATAAGCTGTAGTGGCTGCAGAGCTTGACTCACTCACATCTGTGACCGAGAAGAGGGCTCTAAACACGGTCCTGTCCATCATGGAAAGCCCCCAGCACCACCTGCACAGCACCATCACCAGACAGGAGAGCACCTTTGGGGACAGGCTGTTGTCTTAAATACACTGGAAGTCTTTTGTTCCATGCACCATACGGCAGGTTTACAGAGGTTTGCTTCATTGCTGCTGCTGAAAACTGAATGTCCTTCAGAATCTATAAAGTATCTATGTCTGTCTATAAAGTGCAGTTCCAAAGAAGAAAACACTCTCACACTTTCACATGTTTATTGAATCAGAATCACTTTGAATCATTTACAATAGTGCATTTACATCATGATCGCAGGTTTGCTCCAGTCCCAAGCCTGGACAAATGCAGACAGCAGCATCAGCAGGCTCCACACACAATACACACACACAAAACAGGCTGTGTAGCAGAGGGAGGGTCAGTGTGGAGGTCAGTATGGAGGTCAGTGTAGAGGGTCAGTGTGGAGGTCAGTGTGGAGGACGGTCAGTGTGGAGATCAGTGTGGAGGGTCAGTGTGGAGGTCAGTGTAGAGGGTCAGTGTAGAGGGTCAGTGTGAAGGTCAGTGTGGAGGACGGTCAGTGTGGAGGGTCAGTGTGGAGGACGGTCAGTGTGGAGGTCAGTGTGGAGGACGGTCAGTGTGGAGGTCAGTGTGGAGGGTCAGTGTGGAGGTCAGTGTGGAGGACGGTCAGTGTGGAGGTCAGTGTGGAGGGTCAGTGTGGAGGGGTCAGTGTGGAGGGTCAGTGTGCAGGTCAGTGTAGAGGGTCAGTGTGGAGGTCAGTGTAGAGGGTCAGTGTGGAGGGTCAGTGTGGAGGACGGTCAGTGTGGAGGAGGGTCAGTGTGGAAGGGTCAGTGTGGAGGGTCAGTGTGGAGGGTCAGTGTGCAGGGTCAGTGTGGAGGGTCAGTGTGGAGGGTCAGTGTGCAGGGTCAGTGTGCAGGGTCAGTGTGGAGGGTCAGTGTGCAGGGTCAGTGTGGAGGTCAGTGTGGAGGGTCAGTGTGCAGGGTCAGTGTGGAGGGTCAGTGTGCAGGGTCAGTGTGCAGGGTCAGGTGTGCAGGGTAGGTGTGGAGGGTCAGTGTGCAGGGTCAGTGTGGAGGGTCAGTGTGGAGGGTCAGTGTGCAGGGTCAGTGTGCAGGGTCAGTGTGCAGGGTCAGTGTGGAGGTCAGTGTGCAGGGTCAGTGTGCAGGGTCAGTGTGCAGGGTCAGCATGACTGAAGCCATCTAGGTCCTTTAGTCGATTAATCAGTCGATGGAGTCTTGGTCGACCAAAACTTGTATTAGTCGACTCATCATTTTATTTCAGACACAACAGACAGGAGAAGTGAGAAGGTGAGGTGAAGATTTGGTAATTTTTGGTATGTCTCTGTAAAAAGGCAGATTAAACTCATGATTCATATATTTAATCTGTCTTTATACAAATACATTGTTTCCTAGTACTTTTTTCTGTTTTTGCATGAGCTCGCCCTGCAGGTACAGACAGAGGAGCTTTGAGAGATTTTGCCACACCCCCACCCAATAAAGAATTTTGTCTGTCAGTCTTAAGTCCTGTGCTCTTTGAATGCATCATGTTGGTAGGGGTCAGTAGGGGTCGGAAGGGGTCAGCAGGGGTCAGTAGGGGTCAGCAGTGGTCAGTAGGGGTCAGCAGTGGTCAGCAGGGGTCAGTGACAGTCTGCTGTAGTGTCATGTTAGGTTTAAATGTACATTCTGCGAACAAAGTCAAAAGTACTAAAGCTCAGTTCTGTTCAAATACTGGTTTGAACAGTGCACTTTAAACAGAAATACAAACATTTAGTCTGGTCCACTGTTGAAACCACTCAGAACAAGACTCTGTGTGATTTCAGCCGATGTTAAAGCTGCACTACTGCTTGTCTTCACAAAGATGTCTTTGCTTTGTCTGGACGGTTCCATTGTATGGCAATAGTGTTGCCACAACACTAAAATCTCAAACTTGATTTCAATACTAAGGAACAGAGACTCAATACAGACTCCAAAACCACAATGGTAATAAAAGACACTATTCTGACAATAGGATGTGATTTTCAATAATAAATGGCAGTACTTTCTTTTCTTTTCCCATATTGTCTTGTATGTGTGTAACCCTCAGTGGTCCAGGGAGGTTCATAGTGTCCATGGGTGTAGACTAGTCTGTGTGCTCTTCTACTTGTTCTGATATAGCTCAATATCATTCTTAAGATGTTCAGAAAAAGTTTGCTTCTGTCCTGTGAATGGGACTGGTGTTATCACTTGCTCAAAAACACTTGCTATGCAAAACAATACGTCTCCATGGAGACAAGCAGTCAGGGCACCATCCACAAGAAGAGTTGTATAGTGCAGCATTTATTTATAAGGAGACATACAGTGCCATGGTCTGGCTTGTATAGGCTGCGCTCTCGGGAACAACTGAAAATGTTCCAAATTGAAATGAAACACAGAAGTGCAAGAAAAGAGTGTGCTGAAGCTGAGCAGACTGAGAACATGCACAAGCACTTTGCTCGAATTACAAAAGTAACTTTGAGAAGAGCATGTCAGTGAGCCAGAGCCAGACAGGGCACCCCCATTCATCACAGTCACTACTGGAATAATCACAATGAATTACAATCAAATTACAAAGGGCGGTAATTATTTAATTAAAGGAACTATGTTTGTCAGATTTAGATTTTAAATAAATCCATAAACTTGATCTATCTGTGTCCTCAGATATGAGGCAAACATGTTCAGCTCGAATATACTGTAGCTCTTACTCAAAGGGTAAAAACACAAGACATGATGGCCAAGTTGTTGAAGTTAGAATTTGGTATGTTATTAGGTTCTTTTTTTCAGACCTAGAGTGTTATTTCATACCTGACAGTTTCGACTGCTCACTAGCGTCTTCCTCAGAGAAACTGTCAGGTATGAAATAACACTCTAGGTCTGAAAAAAAGAACCTAATAACATAGAATATTGGAAGACCAAATGAATCTCATTGGACTGTTAGAATTTGGTGTTTTCAAGATGATTCTCCAATCAGAAAGCAGGATGAGCCTCACATGAGTCTCTCAATTGGGTTGCCAGGTTCAATGCTGAAATCCAGTGTGTTTAAACCTAAAAGTCCTCTCTCTGATTTGAATGGTCTCTACCTAAACCCAAGCACCTGCACCAGCCTGAGTCAGCGCTAGTGCAGCCTCTGCAGCTCAGGGAGGGCATTCTGGAGATTCTGAACTTTCACATGAAGACTGGCCAAAAACTTGTCTGTGTCCTCTATCTGCACGTTAAGGCTCTGGCAACCCAGGTGCAATTGTGATTGTAGGAAAAAAACTAAGACTTAACCCTACATACAGTTGCTTTGATAAAATGTTCCCTAATGTAAAAAGAAAAACAGCTGCTAACCCTGTAGTTGAATTTTAGACTCCTGCAAACAAGTTCTCAAATGTTGACGATTCTGGATGGGTTTAAAATGTGAATCCTGATTACAAAAACATTAACAGCAAATAAAATCACAATTAAATTACGTACTTGAGAAATCAAAGAGACTTTTTTTTTTTTTTAAATTGTGCAGCCCCAACTGCAAGTTTGTTTCTGATGAGTTCGACTCAAGCTGAATCCTTCTCCTTTGATGAGGCGACAGCTTTAGAGCTGGGGAGAAAAAACCTCAGCCTGCAGTGACTTTACTTGTCATGGAAAACAAAACTGGTTCACTTCAAATGGTTTTCAGGGGTCCAAAGTGGTCAAATAATAAGCTAATAATAATTAACAAGTAACTTTAGATCCACTCATTTATTCATTCAAAAGTATGTTGACCCTCTGGTGTAACTGTTTTACCAGCAGTGACCTTTTTACATTTATATTGTTTTATATTGTTGTGGCTAATGTATTAAATGTAATAAATCCCAAGCTCTATAGCCTTGTTCAGTATTATTATGGGATGGCTCGATTCTTCAGATCTGCTCATGTTTGGAGTGTTGCCATGGAGACCATTCAAATGTGTGGTAAATGAGTCCTCATACAGGGATGCCGGTGCTGCTCTCCAGTTAGGCTCCATGTGAGTCCACTTAATCTTTTGGACAGTCTAGAGAGGGACATCCCAGAAGGACCACGAGAAGATGAGCAGAAGACTTTGGGAGTGTGCAGGTCCAGAGAAGGTTCCTCAGTGTCCCTCCTTCTTTCCCCCCTCATCTCCTTCGATCTTTATCTCTTAGGGCGGTCGATGTCGTCGATGGCTGCGAGGAGTTTCTGCCGGGCCTTCTTGTTGATGTGTGAGCCCAGGCACACGTTCACCAGGTTAGCCAGCTGCTTCATGGAGTACTCCTGACACACAAACACACTGCGCTCAGCAACGTGGACTAGAGTCAGACACAATATGACAATAATATCATATATCACAGTATTGAAACAGCGTATTCCCTATCTTTAATACTGTCTGGAAAAATTCTCAACCCCTCCCCTCTCACTCTCTGCCCCTCCCCTCTCCCTCTCAGCCCCTCCCCTCTCCCTCTCAGCCCCTCCCCTCTCCCTCTCAGCCCCTCCCCTCTCACTCTAAAACCCTTGTATCTCACTCTCAGCCACTCCTTTCTCACTCTCTACTCTTCCACTCCTACATTCTACCCCTTCCTGTCCCAAACTCTACCCCTTCCTCTCTCACCCCCTCCCTCGCTCCTCTTTACCCTGTGGTTCTTGATGAACTGCTCCATGTCACCCTCGGTCAGGTAGTAGGCTTTGATGAAGGTCTCCACAAACTCCTTGTCAGGGACGGGCCTCAGGTCTGTGAGCTTCTCCAGCTTCATCAGAAACTGCTGGAAGTCCAACTGCATCAGCGCGCGCCCCTCATTACTGCACTTCTTCACATTGGCATAGCTACAGAGGACACAGGACGGGTCAAATACTACAGAGGACACAGAACGGGTCAAATACTACAGAGGACACAGGACGGGTTACATATAGAAGAATACATATGTCAACTTCTACAGAGGATTTATTGGGGACACATGGCACATGTACAGAGGACACGTACAGAGGACACATGTACAGAGGACAGGGGTGTGTAGACAGATAAGACGTACCCTTCGACCAGGGTGCGGTTGGCCAGCCGAATGCAGTGCTCCCACAGGACGTTGGACACAGCCAGAGGGATGCGCACATGTCTGGACACATCAGCCAGGCGCTGATGGAACTGCTCAAACTCCTGACACACAGGGACACACAGGGACAAGACTTAAGTACAAAAACTAGTATTGAAAGTAGATACTTGTTTGAGCAAGTATTCATAGGACTGAAATGTTGAGCTCAGAATCAGAACAAGTATAAGGGCACGGTCACATGTGTTGGTCCATTCAGCTGACTGGGGACTAAAGTTGAACCACTGATGCAGTTTTCATTTGGTGTGGATCACACTTTCATCACACTTAAGCTCAACCCAACTGCACCAAGAGAAAATAGAATATACCCCTCACCTGAGGGGTATAGGGGGAGGGGTTGGAACTGCATCAGATTTTAGTAATGTTTGGATTTTGTATTTGACTTATTCTGTGGACACACTGGTGGTACTGGTGACAGCATGGATCTATTAAAATAACTGGATAGAGTATTGTAAGCTTAAAGCGGTCTTGAGTTGCTTAGTGACCACTCATTGGTACTTCATCGAAAAAATCCCTCCTGCACAGAAAGGATTTTTCGCAAGAGCGCAATGTAATCACAAACTGCTTGTGTTCGGCTGACAAGGACGCACAGCTTTCAAAAAGGTTGGATTTTGTGGTGATACGAGACACATGGAAATGTTGTATTAGCCACAGCGCTTCACTTTATGAGCCTGTGTAACTGATTAGCCTCAACTCAACTGTTTTTCATGATCTGTCCCAGAAACTGATATATTTTTGTCCAATTATTTGAAACAGCAGCGATCATTAAATTTCTCTTCACTATACCTCTTGCTATGGCCTATTTCTCCCATTTTGATTGTGAGTCTGAGGTTTATTTTTGTTCATTTTCAGAGCACTGTGGAAGCTTTTTAAGATGAAAAAGTGTGAGTTGGGCTGAATAAAGGCTGGTTAATGTTCAGATGAGTGAACCATACTATAGTCCTCCAGGAGGTTGTCTCAGTATGATTCTTTAGTATGCACCAAATCAAACTGGTCGGCTTTCACAACAGAACAAACAAACAAACAAAAATAAATAAATTCACAGATGTTCCAACCCTGGGAACGCTTAAAGTGGACCAAATGGTGTAATTGTGAAAGCCCCTTCACCACATAGACTAGTATTTGCCCGTGGAGCACTGAGGGATTACATACATATAAGACCACATAGGAAAAGAAAAGAAAATACTGTGATTCAGTGCTGAAAATTACATTCTATTGTGTAAGTGTTTTTAATTGTCATTGAGCTGGAATCAGTCTTGAGTCTATTCCTTATGGCATAATCTATTCTCTGTTCAACAACTATTTAACTTCAACTCCAAATACAAAAAATGTCCGACCTTGAAGGGAAAAGTATGAATAAGTGCGTTTGACAGAGGAATAGACTGTGATCTGCTTTTACAAGAAAAGAAACTTGGACAAGTCTTCCCAAATGTGATGCAACATTTGTAATAGTGGTGCTCTGCCCTTGGCCAGAGCCTGGGAGCCTGAGCATAGCACCCTGAAGCAGCAGCAGGCTCTGGCTGCACTGTCCTCTCAACACTGGTGAGAAGTTAGCAAGACATGAATGAAATCAACTTCATACGACAGATTAGACCATCTAGTTTATCTAGTTTGACAATTGTGTTGAAGCTTGTGATTGTACTTCCTGGCTGGACATGGGCAGCAGATGTGACATACGCAGGTAATTCCATAACAGTTACCTAGCAACCTGTCAAAGCAGATCTGATGTACTCAATAGTTATTATTTCACAAATACAAACAACAGTAACTTCTTTATAATAGTAATAATAATGCTTTACCCTTGTAAGACCCAAAATCTCTTTAAAATCTTGTTCATTCACTCCACACTACTGTAGCCACAGCTGCCTTGGGTCAGACTGATGGAAGCGAAGCTACTAATCTGTGCCATCAGCCCCTCCCACCACTCGCAAACCACTTTCATATTAGGCAAAGTGGGCAAAGTGCGTTGCCATCGGGCACAATGATTTTTGACACTGGCACCCCATTTATGTTTAAACTATTACAAAAATGTGTTTCTTGTAGAGATGCACGGATGGGCTATTTTTTCATCCGCAACTGCGAAACGAAACTCATCATCCGCCCGCTGTCCATTTGCACCCAAGGTTTTGACCAATTTTCAAAACCGCACTCGCCCGCCATCCGCCCATTGATTTTAGATTTTAGAACAATCATATAGCAAACAAAGAAAGGAGCCTCGATAAAAATGCAAACTCTATAGCTCATTCATTCCAAAATTCACTCAACGTGCATGTTCACATTCTTAATTGTCTGTCACAAAACGCCGCTTGTTGCTCAGGGTTTAACTCCCTGTTCGGAACCTCATCATGAGTGCGTGGGCTCAATAAACGCGCCAGTTTGTTGTTCAAGAATCGTGGCTTTATTTGTCGTGATGCACTAAATAACAGGGCAATTGCTTCCTGACTCGCTTCGGTTGCTTTCCAACCGTTCATTTCACATACAGTAAAACAGACACCCGTACGCTCCGCGGGCCTATTCAAGAAGCGCGTGCCTCGGGGGCGCGCACGCAGTCACTCAGTCACGCTCACGCCACTCTAAACATTGCACATAGGAGTAAAGACGCATATCTCATAACACTTGACAGTATAGGCCACAGGTGTCAAACATAAGGCCCGGGGGCCAGATCTGGCCCTCCAAGACCAAGATGTGGCCCTTGGGTGATTTTCTACTAAAATATTTTAAATGTTGAATTTGAATTTTTCTTAAAGTTTCAGGTTGTTCATAATATTATAATATTATAATAAGAAAGAGTTCATCAATTAAAAAAGATTTCTGTAATAGATTTGCGTTTCTCTGCACAAATATTTTAACTTATTGTTTCTTTTGGGGTTTATATGCCATGAGTTTTCTAATCCGGCCCCTTTGGGATCAAAGTAGGTTGGATACGGCCCCCGGACCAAATGAGTTTGACACCCCTGGTATAGGCTCTATATATATATATATATATATATATATATATATATATATATATTTATTTAATAAATATATAATAAATATATATACTATATATATATTTTATATATATATTTATTTATTTATTTAATTTGAGTAGTTAAACCGCCACCCACCCGAATTTAATTAAATTATTATTTTTCGTCACGTCATCTGCCCGACCCGCGGCTATAAACGCAATCCACACATCTCTAGTTTCTTGTGCATAAATTGTTCCTGCATTCTGGACAGAATTTTGTATATTGATGACAGAGAGGAATTTTTTAGAACCTACTTCCTCTAATGTCTACATCCCTCCCCAACACACATTTCTTCATAAACAACAAATTTACTGATGCAAAATTATTATCAAAATGTACCACAGGCACACCAAACCAAGGAATGTTATAGCCACCTGCAAAGGTCCTATAGATAGACAGATACTTTATTATCCCGAACGAAATTCATATTTCAGGCAGAATACAATACATAATATAATATCAATTTATAGCAATTTATCAAATTATAGTGAAGCATTGTACAACCATATGAGTGTGTCGATGGTGCAGGACAGGGACAAGAGCCTGTCCCCAAAGATGCTCTCCGGTCCAGGGGTGGTGCTCTGGGTTATCTTAAGTTAGGTTATTTTTTGAGGCCAAGTTTGTTTTCATACCTGAGCGTTTCAACTGCTCACTAACAAAATGATCGGAAAACTAAATGATCCTCATTGGACTACTATGCTCAGGTCATGGACAGGAGCTCATTTAGAGCCTCTTCTCAGCCACACGAGTGAGTCAAGCTCTCACCCACTACAGATACTGCCTTTCTCACCAGCTTATCCAACCACATGATGTGCTTCTTTTTGAGGCTTCCTGTGCAGCAGACTACAACATTGAAGAGGACACTGCTTGCATGATTGTCTGGTAGAACATCAGCAGGAGTGTCTGGCAGATGTTAAAGTACAGCCTGCTCTCTCCCTTTCTGTGGAGCAGGTGTGTATTCTCCGACCAGTCCAGTCTGTGGTCGAGATCCAAATACTCTACAGCCTCCACAGTGTCCCACTCAATGTTGGTTGTAGTTGTGGCCTGCTCCTCCTGAAGTCCACCACCCTCTCTCTGGTCTTTGCAGTGTTCAGTTGACGCCGATGAGCCCTGCACCACACCACAAAGTCCTTTGAGCTGCCTGTACTCCCCTTCATCACCGTTCCTGATACAACCCACAATGGCTGTGTCATCGGAGTACTTCTTCATGTGACACAGCTCCGAGTTGTATTTAAAGTCTGACATGTAGAGGGTAAACAGTGTTGGTGACAGTACGGTCCCCTGTGGCTCAGAGATGCTGTCCCCCAGTCGGAAATACTGAGGTCTCCCAGTGAGGTCATCTGTAATCCAGCTAAACAAAAAAGAATCCACTTCCATCTAGATCAGTTTGTTTTTGAGCAGCAGAGGTTGGATGGTGTTAAATGCACTGGAGAAGTCAAAAAAGATCATCCTTACAGCTTTTCTTGGCATTCAGAATTCCTTTGACATCACTTGTGATCAAGTGCTTGTTGTTGGGGAAGCAATGTACTGTTTTTGTGGGTATAGCTACATCTGTGAAGAAGATATTTTCTGTAATGCAATCTGTGAGTCCCTCAATGTCCTCACCCCAGCTTTCCTGGAATTCTGCCCATTCACTGGACTGCACACAGTCTCTCAGAGCCACCTCAGTCTCAGGAGACCACTTTCTGAAATAGTGGGTGGTGGTGGTAGATTGCCTCATCACAGCCTTATAAGCATCATGCACACTGGCATACAAAAGATCAATCGTTCTGTTCCCTCTATATACTCTATATCTGCTCCCTATATTACACAAACTGACTCTTGTGAGCTTTAAGCCTGTTCCAATGTCGTTACCTTTTCAAAAACACACTTGAAGTTTTGTTTCATTCACACATTTGAGTAACCCTTTTATTATTAGTCTGTCTACATCTCTAAAGCTCAAAATGCTCTCTTATACGTTGTGATGTCATGAAGCAGTAGTTTTCAAGTCAACAGCTCCTTTTATCTTTTGTGTAGTACAGATTGACAATTCCAGGGCTGAAATCATCCAAATTAGTTTAGTGAATGTGTATGCAGTTAAAAAAAACACAATGAATTATTTCCACCATGACATCACAAGGTGGAACAGAATGTTTTCAGTTTGAGATAAAAGCTCAGCCTGAATATGCAGCATTTATAACTCCAGGTCTGTTTGTGACAGGTATGTTTAAAACATTATAACATGGATCAAAAAACAGCATAATATGGGAACTTTAAGGAGCATTACTATGGAGTCAAAATTGCAATTAGTACTGTAATTTCTACCAACAAAATCTCTTCTTATTCTGCATAAAAAATGCTAACCTTGCAGTTTAGTTCTGTACAAACATGTTCTGAAATGTGATTGTCTATTCAGATTTTAGTCTTTTAGACAAGCATTGTCAATGCCTGCCAGAAAAATCTGATATTTTCCCCAAGTTGTGCACACCTACCATCAAGTGTTCATTAGTGTAGTGGTCTTCCTTTAACATGTGCACCATAGTGTGGCAGACGTCTGGAGGGAAAACACAACAGTAATGCTATGGTCTATGGTCTAGGACTTCCACTACATGTACTCATATGACAGGCACACAGGGACTTTGGCTACATGCATTTGTGTGCTCAAATATTCATGAAAGTGTGCACCCAAGTAGTGCAGTATTTCCATAAGAATCACATAGTCACAAACACAGGGCTTATGACTGATTAAAAATGCAGGATATTAGACGCATATGGAGGAACGCAGAGGAACGGCTCTGTGGCTAACAGCCACATAACAGTTTAGGTTAGACACTTTCTCAATGGAGTCATTTGTGTCCATGTATTCCTCACCACTTTATATGCAAATGAGTGTGAGCGCGGAGTGCCAGTGATCAGCCTGTATTCAGCAGCATGTGATTGGACAGGTTGGTTAGTGCTCCTGCAGTGCACCGGCACACCACATACTATTAGCCCTGACAATAGCACTGTACGCTGGATGTACTGAGGCTATGGACCAACAACTCTGTGGGTTTGAAAACACACTGAGCTGTTGCAGTGATACAAGACATGTGTGAGAGTGAAGTGGTATTTAAAAGGCCTGTATTTTGCCATTTTCTGAGCTATGTTTAACACACAAACCCTGCATATTTAGTTTTTCTCCCAAACATTACCACATGACATGACCATGTGATGGTAATAAAGCTAAGAGCTCCACTCACTGTTTTTAAAGTCCATACAACTTCACTAGAATCATTTGGCTGATTTTAGCCCTGGAATTACCAATCTCTTCTGAACTAAAGGTAAAAGGTAGCTGGTAATTTGAAAACTACCCCTTTATGACATCATAATATGGAACAGAGTATAGTCCAAAAATCTTAATTTTGTCTTTTTATGTACATTAAATATAACCTAAGAAGTTAAAGTTAGTGGAAAGTGTAGACAAGCTAATAATGCAGAATTACTCAAACATGTGTGAATGAAACAAAACAAAAACAACACAAAACAAAACAACAACTCCAAGTCTGTTTTTGAGGAGGAAACAACATTACATCATGGTTTAAAGCTTATAGGTCAATTTTGCTTAATATAGGACCTTTAGAGAAACTGTATAAACAATTTTGATTTTAAATTCCATTAATATGACCTAACAGATACAACGTAAACATGTTCAAATTAAATAAAACTTTTACTAATGTTGATTTTTTATTATTCGAGAGTGAGAAAAACGTGGATGTGTCTTCTATCTGCAGGTTCAGGCACTGGCAACCCAGGTTCAGCTGTGATTGTAATACTTTTATTAAAACTAAGAGCGTTTACAGTTCCTTTAAAAGTGTCTGTATTGTTAGACAGAAAATGGGCTTTGAGTGGATAAATGGCACAGATGAGATTACAGCTGGGGTACCAGATTTCAAACCATGAAAGGAGGAGGGCTTTAAATCTATCCTGGTAGTTCCCAGCTCTTCCAATCCCTCTGGCTTATGGCTAGTATTCAGCAACATTATTTCTGAGGCGTGCGTTCAGATTGAGAAGAGCTTTTACAGATGGACAAGTGACACAGGGCGGAGCTGTCATTGTACAGTCAATCCACCAGCATCCCAACTGGTTAGATAACAGGCCCCTTTCTCTGGGTTTTAAATCCATCAAATGTACACTTCCACATTTTGAGCTGCACTATGTGCAGCAGTTGGAGTATGTCACAAATATAGTGGGGACCAGACAAAACATCCACATGTCATGTCACAAAGTCAGGGCCTGTATTCAGTTTTGCCTGTTTATTTGAATGTTTCTTGCCCCAGTCGAGATACTGTATAAGTAGCTCTTGAGGACAAAGTACATCCTCTTTTACGCATCTTCACAAATCTGACTCTTATTTGGCCTAGAGGAGAGCCTCCTCCTGCTTGTTGTCATGGAAATGCTTTTTTCCCCTTTGGATATATCCATTCACAGTATGACATAAAACGTCTCATGATAGACAACTGGAATACTGTTTTAAAGTTCCATTTCCATGGAGTCATATAGGTGATGTGCCACTTCCAGAAAGTGACATAAGGTACCTTTTAAGACCGCAAATAACACACACCACCGCTTTAACCGTAGTTTTTAGTAACCGTACGGTATAGTATGGTGTATTTGGTATTTGGCCAGCAGTGCAACGCTGCTGTGAGAAGTGCCCTTGTGTGCTCCTTCACACAGTAAATCAAAGTCAATTTGTGAGATGATGACAAAGCAGGAAGCAGCCTCACAACACTGGCATCAAGCATGATCCCTGTGACAGGAGCCAGAGAGAGCACCAGGGGTCACCTGCCTTCTACCTACCTACTTCCTACTGTGTCTCCCATCTCCTACTGTGTCTCCCATCTCCTACTGTGTCTCCTACCTCCTACAGTGGCTCCTGCCCTTTACCTCCCATGTCTCCTACCTCCTTAATTCCTACTGTGTCTCTTACCTCCTACTTTCTGCTGTGTCTAACACCTCCTACTGTGTCTCCTACCGTGTCTCTTTGTTTAAGGCCTGCATGATATAAACGTGAAATATTCAATGACTGTCTTGTATTGCGATAGCAATTCTGCAGTATATACACTGGTACAATAAGATCAGTTCAATTTTACAAAAATTGATTCTTGTGAGCTTGAAGACATGTTAGAGTGTTGTTATCTCATCAAAAACAAACCAGCAGTTGTGTTTTATTTCATTCACACATGTTGGCATGCAGTGGGGGTTGTTTGTCATCACTGCTGATCTAAAATGATTGACAACACGTCCAAAGACAAAATATTTTCCTGTTTCTTAGCACATGCAGTTGAATGCCTCTCCTAGTTAGCGACTAATGTAAATCAAAGGTACATGCAGCAGTGCGTCCAAGTTAGGGCTGTAGTCAACTAAAGAAATTCTAGGTGAACTAAAGACTGTCCTGTATCTGCATGTGTCTGACCCAAACTGCGCTCACAAGATTACAGAATGCAAAAATAACTAGTTAGGCAGAAAAAAGGAACTAGGAAACAATGTATTTATAGAAAGATATGAAAATCTGCCTTTTTTATATAATTAAATACCAAAATATCAAACATTCATCTAAGTTGCTCACTAATTGCTCCTTTCTACTAGCCTGATTCATCAGCCGGTTTTACTTCATTTCACTTCGTACAAACCATCTGACCTCCCAGCCTTAGATTTCGTTTGCTTGACAGTAGGCAGGTACTTTTTATCATTTAACCAATCGCTGCTATTTGGTCATGACGTATGTAATGTGCCGCTAACGGGGCTAACTTTTCCCAAATCCCGTAGGAAGAAGGACAATAACGTCTTTCCCCTTGATGAAATTCACTACACATTCTCTTTGTTCCGGCTTTAAATCCTCGATCTCGGGAATCGTTGAAAACAATGAATATATGACTCTTCACACTTCGGTTTTTGTGAACAGTCTAGTGTATTTTGATTCCTGACCTAGTTGCTGGAGAGAAATTAAATTGAGCAGAGGCACTAGGTGGTGCCAGTCCGGCTACCTTTCTACTGTTGTTCCATAGAAGTCCTTATAGTTGAGCACAGACATACATCTTTCGGAAATTAAGGTCCCAGAGTCTGGAAGAAAAAAAGACAAGCACAGAATCCACATTGCTTGAAGTCCAGTGTGAAGTTTTGACAGTCAGAGACAGGGGTCTCAGACTCGCGGCCCGGGGGCCAACTGCGGCCCTCGGAAGGATTTTTTGCGGCCCGCCACTTAATTCCAAAGAATAATGATAGTGCGGCCCGCGGTAGATGTACGCACAATCCCACCCCTCTACCGCGGGCCGCACTGACAGATGAAGCTGCAATCGGTGCCCATGCAGATTCACAACAGATTATTAGCGCAGTTTACATCCCAAAATTCAACTTACAGCAGTTGTGAAGCAACGAGTCTAAGTGGATCTGTTAATACAAGTACAAGTGCACATACTGCGTCACCGAAAAACCAAAACAAACCACACATGGTGGTACATGTGTGCGCACTTCACTTTACGCTCCCACAACCACAGTATCAGAGCACAGAGCAGAGGAGGCGCTGACAGAATTCCCCTGTTCATAAGTATGGGACCTTTATTGGAGGGGTTAATAAGAAATAAAAAACATTGACAGTCTGTTTACCTGCTCAATACTCAGTGCGTAACTTGCTGGCAACCCGATGACCAAACTCCACGTATGTGTCGCCGAAATCCACGCGCACTCAGCGGCAAACACAGCTGTCCCATCAATATGCAAGCACCACAAAACTGCACTGATCTATCCCAGAGGCTTGGCGACATGTTAGCAAAAAGTACGAGGCAAAAACAAGCGTCTTCCATCCATGTTTGACATACGAGAAGCAGATACACTCCAGTGTGGTCCGCTTTCACACCGGCAAACGAACCAAAACTGGTCCGATTAACCAGCCTCTGTATCCCGGTAGAACAGTGATATCTCCAGTAACCAATACTGATGTTCCCTGTTAATACCGCGGGCGTCCTCATCTTATCACCATGAACTCATAAAACAGCATGTAGAACTTTCTACAAACTCACCGCATCAGCCCAGAGTTCGGGTAACAGCAGAAGCCAACAGCGTTCACAGTAGCGCGCAGCTTCTCAGGACGGCGCTGGGGTCTGGTCCTTGGTCTTCTGTCGTCCTACAAGCACGTTGGTCAGATGGTCCGGAGGCTCTGTCCTCCATGTGCTGGTTCCAGACGGTGGCGAGAAAGACCAGTGCGCAATGACTGGGTCTGAGCGGGTACGTTCCGCCGTCTGCGTGCTGGTCCCATGCGGGGAAAGTGAGAATGCGCTGCTGCTCCTGTCCTCCGCGCTCAAGAACCGCGGCTGGTTCCGAGGTGGTGCAAAGCATCCGGACAGAAGCGTGAGTCCAGTTTAGTTGGTGTCCGTCCTCCGCGCATTTGGTTCTTCCCGGGGAAAGCGCTTTTCACTCCCCGCTCCACGTCATCTGAGCCCGGACAGAACCGGAGCTGCTCCTGCTGGTTCGGGACTCGGGTTTGGATCTAGTCCGACTGTATTTCTGACACTAGGCTAAAAGCAGGACATTTTTTAAAGGTGAATCAATTGAATGGGCGATTGCCTATTGCCATAAAATTATTTGGTTAATTAAAGCCGAAAATAACAAATGCTGGTTCCTACATGATCACGGGGAACACCGGGACCTCTGTGCAAGTCCTGAAAAGAAATACACACCCCCATTTTTGACTTGCTCTGATCTTCGTGTGTTACATTCTCTTTATTGGCCATTGTTGGTAAAATAATTCGAAAATGAATCGCGGCTGCGTCTGGACAACAATCTGTTACTGCGCCGGAGCCGTACAGCGCGTCATTACAGGCAAAGGAGACGCGTTTCTCCCATGATGCATTTCGAATAGTTCGTTTGGACCTGCTGTCTATGGTTTGGACTCGGGTTGGCGTTCACACCAGAGGTGCGGATTCAAGCGAAACAAGACCACCTCTTTTTTGAGGTCTCGATCCGCTTGAGTTGGTCCGGGTCAGAGTCCGATTGACGCTTTCACACCAATGCAAACGAACCGAGCTAACCACTTCTGGTTCGAATGGACCGTTTGGTGCGCACCAAATACTGTTGGTGTGAAAGCACCTAATACAGGTCAAGGCTCACTGATGAGCATCTTCAATCTATCCTGAGGATCTCATATGCTTCCGCCTGCAAGCCAAATATCTCTCAGCTGTGCAAGATGAAGCGTAGCCAGGTTTCAACCAGCAAGGAGTAGGCAAAAGAAGAAGAGTAGACGTATTAGTTTAAACTTACGATCTGAATGCATTTTCATATTCTGAACTGTTATTAAAGATTAAGAAAGTGCGTTGCATGTTGTTCTTTCTCTCTCTTTTATTCCCGTGCAACCGCTATTTATCGAATACTCAATGCGGCCCAGCCTCACTCAGACTTTCTCTAATGTGGCCCCCAGGTATTTTGAGTTTGAGACCCCTGGTCAGACATGATTTGGGCTGCCATGTCATCTGCTTATTTTGGTCCACTGTGTTTTCTGAAGTCCACAGTCAACACATCCATGTACCAGGACATTTTAGAGCACTTTATGCTTTCATCTGTTCATAAGCTTTAGGAAGATGCTGATGTTATTTTCCCGCAGGGCCTGGTACTTGCCCAATGACCAATGAGCATGATGTTTCTCTGCTTGATTGGCTTGCAAACTCGCCTGACCTGAACCCATAGAGAATCACTGGGGTTTTGTGGCCTGGGCTCCAAACAAACAAACAGATGACACCTGAGACTGATCCCTGAGCCCAAGCATCCACGATTCATTGGGAGATAGTGGTGTAATTCACCACTAATGCAATTTGATGGTGAATGTCAAATTAAATTAAATTGGTGAATGTGCATTATGAATGTGAATGTGGGTGGATAATTTAAGTTTGTTTTATATAAGGTGCACTATCGATTTTTAGAAAAAAGAAAGGATTTTAAGTGTGCCTTATATGTCCAAAAAAGGTAGAACAAGCAAGAGAGAGACTGTTGTCAAATAAGGCAATTACACGACTGTAACAATTACACAACTGTTTATGTATAAGGAAAAAATTAAATATAGAAATATAGTAATACAAATATAATGTGTATAAGGCTCATAACTGATAAAACAAACAGATTATTGACAAACCAAAGTGTTTTTGGGATTTTTGAGGTTCCTGGGTTCCCATGAAATTTGAAAAATCACAAATACTGTATGACTAGGCAAGTCATCCAGTTTTCTTGCCGTGTAGGTACACACAGTGACCGTTCCCTCTCTGTATGGTGTAGGTACACACAGTGACCGTTCCCTCTCTGTACGGTGTAGGTACACAGTGACCGTTCCCTCTCTGTACGGTGTAGGTACACACAGTGACTGTTCCCTCTCTGTATGGGTCAGATCTGGGAGAGTCTCTTTGGAGATGTTCAGACTCTTCAGGATTCACACCTCATGCCTGACCACACTGACAAAACACAGCTGCATGTCACTCACAATAAAGCCCAGTTTGTTTCCATGCCTGTAGCCTCAGTGACAGAAGTTAACTAAAGATTGACTCATGATTGACTGCTCTTACGGAAGTCTTCCTTAGAACTGCGAACCCTTTGTAGCCTCAGATAAAAGATGGATGGGCAGATAAGTGTGGAGAATGTTAAAGAGACACATTAGAGGAGACGAGAGGGAGGGCCTAAAATAGTGAGGAGCAGAGTCTTTAACCAGGCTGAACTCTGGCACAGCGCTGCAGACTGCTGTGAATTATTCACACCAAGCAGCACTAATTATTCATGCTGAATGACGGGGAATACATTTCACCTCAAAGAGATGCCACAGCAGCATACGCCCACACACACATATACATGCATGTATATATGCATGTATATATATATATATATATATATATATATATATATATATATATATATATATATATATATATATATATATATATATATATATATATATATATATATATATATATATATATACACACGTATATATATATATATATATGTATATATACATACATACATATATATACTAGTGCTGTCATGCGATTAAAAAAATTTAGAGATTAATTAATTATGATCTGTAATTAATTAATCTAATTAATCTCATTTTAATCTCACCTAAAAATTGCTGAGAAAAGCCTTCAATTTGAGGTATTTTCATTTAAATTCATTATTACATTATTGTGGCAGATCAAAAGACTGATATAAATAAAAAAAAGTGACTTTATAAAGTCATTTATTGTTTAACAAATCTCTCCAAATTGGCTGTTGAGTCCAAGTCTCCATGAAAAAGAAACTGTTTGCTGTAAAGTAGCAAAGACGAGGAAATCTGAACATAATAACTTTTGTCTACTCAAAGACAATAAAAAGTCTAGTCTTTCCTTAACCATATTAAAAATATTATTGATAGAGAAATGCTTTATATATGAGATCACTGGTTTTAGTCCTGGTTTAGACCTGCTTTAGTCCTAGTTTAGTCCTGGTTTAAACCTGGTTTTAGTTCTGGGTTTAGTCCTGGTTTAGTCCTGGTTTAGTCCTGGTTTAGTCCTGGTTTTAGTTCTGGTTTAGTCCTGGTTTAGTCCTGGACTGGATTAGTCCTGGTTTTAGTTCTGGTTTTAGTTCTGGTTTTAGTTCTGGTTTAGTCCTGGTTTAGTCCTGGACTGGATTAGTCCTGGTTTTAGTCCTGGTTTTAGTCCTGGTGTTAGTTCTGGTTTAGAGGCGCACAGGAGGAAGCGCGGTTTACGCAGCGTACGCGAGAAAACACGATCCACACGAGGCTCACGGGAGCACGTCGGTGTCCGCGCAGTGTCTACGGAAGGAAACGTGGTCCGCGTGTTCTCAGGTTAATGACGATGATGAAGGTGTGTGTTTGTTTGTGTGTGTGTGTGTTTGTGTGTGTTTGTGTGCGTGTCCCCTCATGTGGCAGGTCACTATAGGACAGTAGTGCAGACATCATGAGCCTATGCAGGTTGTTTTCACCAGTGACATTTAAGTTGTAGGTGATTTTATATTTGTTATTTTCTTTTATATTTCACGTCGGGAGAATAATTTCCAAGACACGAATGTGTTTTTACCTGTGCACTGCTGACTCTGTTCCACTGGCTCTCTGACCTCGTCCATTGTGCGACTGATGCCGCGAACGTGAACATGACGTTTACATCGCTCTTACTGCGCGCGTTTTGTGTGGGTTTCCGGCAATGAGTGGAATTACCGAAATAAAAAAGTGTATAAATGTGTTTTGTTTTTTTTTGTATGTGTTGTTGTCCCAACAACACATAAAAACAGGTTTTATAATAAAGCAACTCGCATACAGAAACAGTAAAGTTAGAGATTAAAAATGAGATTAACGCGATTAAAAAACATAACGCGCTAAATATGACTGTAATTAATTAATCGCAATTAACGTGATAATTTGACACCCCTAATATATACACGTATATATATATATATATATATATATATATATATATATATATATATATATATATATATATATATATATATGTGACGGAGCCAGTCGTTTTCACTATTATCGCCTTTTCCCCTCTTTCCTCCGTTACTAATTCTCCAAGGGTGCACACTTGAGCGCGTTAGAGTAGTTTATTTCATACTTGTCTCTTACCTGTCCGATGACGCCGTCTCTCTCCTCCGACACGGCGCCTCTGCCAAACCGAGCCACTATTTTCTGGTAGTTGAAATAGGCGCTGTTCGCGCCGTGGTGCTGACCATGTGACGCGCATTATGTAATATGATATTCTTCACATTTTTCAGCTATTATTTTTGACATTAAATGTATATTATTACTGTGTGCTCAACGTAGCATAGACAAGGTAGGTTTATTGGGAAATTGTTTGTCTTTATAATGATTTTGATGTATTGCTCAGTGGGAGGAGCCAGGGGAGTATAAAGGGGAGCCGTTCCTGGCTGTCAATTAGTCCGCTACCGGCCGCTACTCGACCCTGTTTCTTTGTTGTAAATACTTTTTGGACTGTTTTGCTCACTGTAAATATTTTTGCACACTTTGGACACAGGCACAATAAACCACCTGCACTTGGAATCTCGATCTTGCCTAAGTCTTTAATAGAGCCCCGCCACAATATATATATATATATATATATATATATATATATATATATATATATATATATATATATATATATATATATATAATACATATACACACACACACACATACACATATATATACATTATATATATACACATATATATATACACACACATTTTATATATATATATATATATATATATATATATATATATATATATATATACACACACACACACACACACACACACACACACACACATACACATATATATATATATACATATACAGAGCCCGACCGATATGGATTTTGTTGTGGCCGATATGAAACCGATATAATGGGGGTTGGAGCTGCCGATAGCCAATATAATCACCGATATACTTAGTGATGTAAAAATTCACTGTAAATGTTGAATTGTTTAAAAAACTTAGGTTTGGCTCTGGTGGATTTTAAATTGGGTTTATTTAGGCAACATTTATTGTTATTCTGTCTCTTTACATCATATTTACAGACAGTAGGTCAGCCTAATGGCATTTTGCATCACATTCTAGACACTAGTGATGTGTATTCCAGTTCTCTTTAGAGAACCGGCTCTTTTGGCTTGGCTCACTAAAAGCTGCTGGTTCTTTTGGCTCCCAAGCGGCTCTTCAGATTGTTTTGTTGCAAGCAGGTCTAAAGCATGTCTAAAGCAGGACTGAACCAGGTCTAAACCAGGACTGAAAAAGGACTAAACCAGGACTAAAACAGATCTAGACCACGTGTAAAACAGGACTAAACCAAAACTGAACCAGGACTGAGTGTCGTGACTCGGTCTCTATCTCGTGCCCAAGATTAGTCCTGGTTTATTTATTTTATGCTAAACTACAGCCAAATATGCAGGGTTTTTTTTTTTTTTTTTTATCCTATGTACACGCAAATTTCTGAAAGTTTCGTTTTCAGCCGCTCCCGCTGTCAAACTACCACGAGTCTGCACACAGCGTAAAGAGAAAAAAAGTGAGAGAAAGAGAAAACACGGCTCCTAATAAGGATCAGGCTCCCATTGTTCGCTTCAAAGAGCCGGCTCTAAGAGCCATTTCGTTTGCGACCGACCCAGTAAAGAAACTAGCGCTATTAGCCTTTAGCCGTAAATACGTGCGCGCCGCGGTAATTAATTATATGCGCAAATGTCATAATTCACACGTCTATTCACAGCTCATTTACATATCAATGCAGGTCCAGTAACAAATATACGGCCAATGTACTGAATTTACAATAGGCCAATAGAAAACAGCCTGTTTATGTGCGGGAGCTACAGCAGCTAATCCATAACAAATGACCAAAACTAGCTTCAAAGTCGACATACAACACTCACTGCTCACACAGGCTCCTCCCACATCACAAGTCTGCACTAATAAATGTCCTTTTAATCCAGACTCAAACTGATTGTCTGTAAAAAGAAAATAATCTCAATGTTTGGATCTATGTCTGCACATGTAAACAAACACACGTGAGTGTGTGTATATATATATATATATATATATATATATATATATATATATATATATATATATATAGATAGATAGATAGATAGATAGATAGATAGATAGAGATATAGATATAGATATATAGATATAGATATAGATATGAATGAACATGACCACCAACTGTAGTCATGACCAATGTTTAGAAGATTAGGGCTGGGCGATATGACAAAACAAACACATATCAGTATTTAAGTATTAAATTAAAAAGTATTAAAATTAATACATCAATATTTTATGGGTCGTATGCCTGTTGTCTGTTATTCTCAATATTCCGTTTACATTTCCCTCAGAGAAACCTGAGTTCTCATATACCTGATGAGGAATCAGAAAATCTTGCATATTAACAGTAGTAACCATGATAACCATGGCCATAACCATTATTTTGAATTTATTATTACAATTTCTATTGTTGCTCTTTGTTATTATAATATGTGAAATGTGACGTGTGAGCTACTGCTTCCAAATCATTTCCCTTATGGATCAAAAAACTGGTATTAGTTTAAAATGGCAAGAAGCTAAACATGTCATAACACTTTTTAGCATGTTTCTGACAACAAAGGAAGAAGATATACAGGACATTCAAATAAGGACATAAGACTGTGGAGCGCTGTCACAGCATCAGTACTAAATAGTACTAAAGTACTTGTACTAAACGGCAAACTGCTTTGTTTTAGTTATAGGTATAAAATAATATCCCTTAAAAAGGCCTGGTAAAAATCCTTTTGGGAAAGTTGCTGCTCCTACTGTAACTGTTGCTTCAGTTCGCACATGTTCAGGACAGCACCAGTGTTGCGAAATCCAGATATTGCATCTACCTGCTACAGGATCCTGAAACTATCAGAATATCAGTGGTTTCTCATTACAGGCTGGCTCATCCAGAGTATTGAAACCAGGGTATTGAAACCAAACTCACAAAACCTGATCATAACCAGGATTATTTACCTTAATTGGAAAAAATCCCCAAAAGACATGTTAAAAATCACATACACACAATAAAAACTGCTCAGTGTGCCAGTCAGTCAACCGCAAGTGATCTCAACCATGGCGACCGCAGCCTGACTCAGGCTCAACGGGTCTTAACTCCTGCATTCAAACACTGGTACTGTTCCATATGTGGCTCCAAACTTCATAAACTATGAACAAAACTGTTCTGTTTTGACAAGACCACTCGACCACACAGCAACACTGGAGCCTGTTAGAAAACATAAGCAAATGTTGCAGTTCACCTTAGCATGGAAGCAACAACAAAGTATAAATATTATTACTTAAACCTTATGTAGGTAGGACAACAATGCACCAGAAATAGAGCATTACAATAAAATACATTTCAAGCTCCACAAATCCTACTTAAGAAGTGAACTTTAGAAACGGGAGCTGGGGAAATAGTGACGGTTATTACCCACTGCTAATGTAACAAACAGAAACAACCACCATTTATCTGAGCAGTCTACAAAGGTCAAGAGTCATGTTTTTATTTTGCTGCTTCATTAAAATGAATGGGGTAGAATATTATTATCAGTAACAGGCTGCGTGTGCAATACTAGAATTGTGTGACACACTAGAAAAGTGTGTGTGTGTATGTATGTGTGTGTGTGTGCGTGTGTGTGTGTGTATATATATATATTAGGGGTGTTAAATTATCACGTTAATTGCGATTAATTAATTATATATCATATATATCATATTTAGCGCGTTATGTTTTTTAATCGCGTTAATCAAATTTTTAATCTCTAACTTTACTGTTTCTGTATGTGAGTTGCTTTATTATAAAATCAGTTTTTATGTGTTGTTCGGACAAAATTTTTTTATTTCGGTAATTCCACTCATTGCCGGAAACCCACACAAAATGCGCGCAGTAAGAGCGATGTAAACGTCATGTTCACGTTGGCGGCGTCAGTCGCACAATGGACGAGGTGGAAGAGCCAGTATAACAGAGTCAGCAGTGCACAGGTAAAAACACATCCGTGTCTTGGAAATTATTCTCCCGACGTAAAATATAAAAGAAAATAACAAATATAAAATCACCTACAACTTAAATGTCACTGGTGAAAACAACCTGCATAGACTCATGTCTGCACTACTGTCCTATAGTGACCTGCCACATGAGGGGACACACACACACACACACACACACACACACACACACACACACACACACACACACACACACACACACACACACACACACACACACACACACACACACACACACACACACACACACACAAACACACACAAACAAACACACACCTTCATCATCGTCATTAACCTGAGAATGCGCGGACCACGTTTCCTTCCGTAGACACTGCGCGGACACCGACGTGCTCCCGTGAGCCTCGTGTGGATTGTGTTTTCTCGCGTACGCTGCGTAAACCGCGCTTCCTCCTGTGCGCCTCTAAACCAGAACTAACACCAAGACTAAAACCAGGACTAATCCAGTCCAGGACTAAACCAGGACTAAACCAGGTCTAAACCAGAACTAAAACCAGAACTAAAACCAGGTCTAAACCAGGTCTAAACCAGGACAAAACCAGGACAAAACCAGGACTAAACCAGAACTAAAACCAGAACTAAAACCAGGTCTAAACCAGGACTAAACCAGGACCAAACCAGAACTAAAACCAGAACTAAAACCAGAACTAAAACCAGGTCTAAACCAGGACTAAACCAGAACTAACACCAGGACTAAAACCAGGACTAATCCAGTCCAGGACTAAACCAGGTGGTCTAAACCAGGTCTAAACCAGGACTAAACCAGAACTAAAACCAGGACTAAAACCAGAACTAAAACCAGGACTAAAACCAGGACTAAACCAGGACTAAACCAGAACTAAAACCAGAACTAAAACCAGGTCTAAATCAGGACAAAACCAGGACTAAACCAGAACTAAAACCAGGTCTAAACCAGGACTAAACCAGAACTAAAACCAGAACTAAAACCAGGTCTAAACCAGGTCTAAATCAGGACTAAACCAGGACCAAACCAGAACTAAAACCAGAACTAAAACCAGGTCTAAACCAGGACTAAACCAGAACTAACACCAGGACTAAAACCAGGATTAATCCATTCCAGGACTAAACTAGGACTAAAGTAGGTCTAAACCAGGACTAAAACCAGTGATCTCATATATAAAGCATTTCTCTATCAATAATATTTTTAATATGGTTAAGGAAAGACTGGACTTTTTATTGTCTTTAAGTAGACAAAAGTTATTATGTTCAGATTTCCTCGTCTTTGCTACTTTACAGCAAACAGTTTCTTATTCATGGAGACTTGGGCTCAACAGCCAATTTGGAGAGATTTGTTAAACAATAAATGACTTTATAAAGTCACTTTTTTTAATCTACATCAGTCTTTTGATCTGCTACAATAATGTAATAATGAATTTAAATGAAAATACCTCAAATTGAAGGCTTTTCTCAGCAATTTTTAGGTGAGATTAAAATGAGATTAATTAGATAAATTAATTACAGATCATAATTAATTAATCTCTAAATTTTTTAATCGCATGACAGCACGTATATATATATATATATATATATATATATATATATATATATATATATATATATATATATATATTTATATATATATATATTTATATATATTTATATATACTAGGGATGGGCATTCGATGAAATTTTCTTAATCGATCGTCGAGAGAATTAACGGTCAATTACTGATTAATCATTAAGGTTTTTATATTAAAATGATCACTCTCCTCTGCACTCCTAATCTGCATAAATAAATTCAACTTTACGACAAATAAACCGTAACGACTCTAGAGCCACATCAGCCCGTTTATTAGAATGTGTTTAATTCAGTTTTGCGCAACTCTCACAGAAACGAAACTTAAAACCGCATCGCTAATTTGCATAAATTAAGCAAAGATAAAACTGCAGCTCTTGTGTCGCTGATGTGGTCAATTTCTGTTGGATTAAAAGACACGACTCAGTGGAATACAGGTTAGTGTGACCATATTTGCGTTTGTCAAAACCAGGACACCGTACGGTGGTGGGAGGTGGGGACTCGTCATCGATATTGGGCGACTCTCACCTGGCAAAGCTTTTTCCCACTGGACACCGAAACATATGTGCTGCTTTGTGCACTGTGCACATGGACTCACACTTGTCCCGAACGCAACGGAAAGTGTGGAATTTCTTGTACAACTCATCGTTAAAATAAGCATTTGTGCTTCGGTACATTGCAGGCGGACTGATTGTTTGTGTCTGCTCGCTCCTTCTGAGTGCAGAGAGCTACTTGTACGGACCCCTGTTTGGTCATGCTACGCACAGCAACCTACATTCGGTTTGTCGATTAAAATTTACGTAATCGATGAAATTCTAATGATCAATTATCGATTAATCGACTAATCATGCTCATCCCTAATATATACATATACAGTCCCTGACAAAAGCTTATAACCTCACTTTAAATTAATCGATTGGTTTTAGAAATGTCTCATATGAAAGCTAAAACCCTCCCAAATTATGTTCAATATACTAAAATAAATTTGCTTCACTGAAGAAATATTGATCATTTAATGAACACAGAAAGGTCAGATTTTGGCAAGACAAAAGTCTTGTCGCCTACAGAAAATTGAACAAATAATTTACTTCAAATACAAAAATATGTTGCATAATGTCAGTGAATTAAGTAGTGGCGCTGTGAGATCCATATTTAATATCTTGTATGACTTGAAGGACGCATCCATGCGGTTCCACAATGATTCATACAATTTGTTGATGAAGTCATCAGGAATAGCAAAGAAAGCGTCTTACATGCCTCCCAGAGTTCATCAAGATTCTTTGGTTTTGCCTTCCATGCTTCCTCTTTCATTCTACCCCAGACATGCTCAATGATGTTCATGTCTGGTGACTGGGCTGGTCAGTCCTGGAGCACCTTGATCTTCTTCACCTTGAGAAACTTTGATGTAGAGATAGAAGTATGCGATGGAGCACCATCCTGCTGCAAAATTTGACCCCTTTTATGGTTGGGAATGTAAGAGGAGCTAATACTTCTTGATATTTTAGGCTATTGATATTGCCTTCCACCCTGCAAATGTCTCGCACACTCCCATACTGGATGTAATCCCAGACCAGGATTTTTCCGCCACCAAACTTAACTGTTTTCTGGGTGAATCTTGGATCCATGCGGGCTCCAGTAGGTCTCCTGCAATATTTGCGGCGGCTGTGATGTAATTCAACCGAGGATTCATCTGAGAAATCCACCTTCTGCCACTTTTCCAGTGTCCATCCTTTTATCAGGCTGTGGCCCTTGGCAAAAGCCACACGGTTTTTTAATTGCCTTTTGTTTAGTGCTGGTTTCTGTGCACTGATTTGACCGTGGAGGCCATTTCGAGACAGAATTCTACAAACTGTTGTGGTTGACACAGGGACTTGAGGTGACCAGGCCTGGTGGAGTCTGCTGCAGTGGAAAAGGGGCTGGCCTTGGATTTTTGAATCAACAAACGGTCCTCTCGAGCAGTTGTCTTGCAGGGTCTGCCGGACCTGGGCTTGTCAAAAACATCTCCAGTCATTTCAGATCTTTTTCTTATTCTTTGTACTTGATGCTGAGACACATTGAAGGTGTCACCACCTCAGCAGTGGATCTGGTCTTCAGCCTCTTGATAATTAATGCTTTGGTCTCAGGGTGGATCTTAGGCATGTTGTCAGAGGTCAAGTTGCAGTTGATGTGAAGGTCTGGTGTGCTGGGGTTCTTTTTATACACACCCACTAATTGATTGATCAGTAACTGATCACAGGTGAGGCTGTAATCTAGGATTGGGTGCATCATATGACAAGGCCACAAGACTTTTGTCTTGCCAAAATCTGACCTTTCTGTGTTCATTAAATGATCAATCTTTCTTCAGTGAAGCAAATTTATTATTTATTTTAGTATATTGAGCATATATATACACACACACACACACACACATATATATATATATATATATATATATATATATATATATATATATATATATAGTGCGATTAAAAAAAATTTAGAGATTAATTAATTATGATCTGTAATTAATCTAATTAATCTCATTTTAATCTCACCTAAAAATTGCTGAGAAAAGCCTTCAATTTGAGGTATTTTCATTTAAATTCATTATTACATTATTGTGGCAGATCAAAAGACTGATATAGATTAAAAAAAGTGACTTTATAAAGTCATTTATTGTTTAACAAATCTCTCCAATTTGGCTGTTGAGTCCAAGTCTCCATGAATAAGAAACTGTTTGCTGTAAAGTAGCAAAGACAAGGAAATCTGAACATAATAACTTTTGTCTACTTAAAGACAATAAAAAGTCCAGTCTTTCCTTAACCATATTAAAAATATTATTTATAGAGAAATGCTTTATATATGAAATCACTGGTTTTAGTCCTTGTTTTAGTCCTGGTTTAGACCTGGTTTAGACCTGCTTTAGTCCTATTTTAGTCCTAGTTTAGTCCTAGAATGGATTAATCCTGGTTTTAGTCCTGGTGTTAGTTCTGGTTTAGTCCTGGTTTAGTCCTGGTTTAGACCTGGTTTAGACCTGGTTTAGACCTGGTTTAGACCTGGTTTAGACCTGGTTTTAGTTCTGGTTTTAGTTCTGGTTTAGTCCTGGTTTAGACCTGGTTTTAGACCTGGTTTTAGTTCTGGTTTTAGTTCTGATTTTAGTCCTGGTTTAGTCCTGGTTTAGTCCTGGTTTAGTCCTGGTTTAATCCTGGTTTAGTTCTGGTTTAGACCTGGTTTAGTCCTGGTTTAGTCCTGGTTTAGTCCTGGTTTAGTCCTGGACTGTATTAGTCCTGGTTTTAGTCCTGGTGTTAGTTCTGGTTTAGAGGCGCACAGGAGGAAGCGCGGTTTACGCAGCGTACGCGAGAAAACACGATCCACACGCGGCTCACGGGAGCACGTCGGTGTCCGTGCAGTGTCTACGGAAGGAAACGTGGTCTGCGCGTTCTCAGGTTAATGACGATGATGAAGGTGTGTGTTTGTGTTTGTTTGTTTGTGTGTGTTTGTTTGTGTGTGTTTGTTTGTGTTTGTGTTTGTGTGTGTTTGTGTGCGTGTCCCCTCATGTGGCAGGTCACTATAGGACAGTAGTGCAGACATCATGAGTCTATGCAGGTTGTTTTCAGGCGATATTATATTTGTTATTTTCTTTTATATTTCACGTCGGGAGAATAATTTCCAAGACACGAATGCGTTTTTACCTGTGCACTGCTGCCTCTGTTCTACTGGCTCTTCGACCTCGTCCATTGTGTGACTGACGCCGCCAACGTTAACAAGACGTTTACATCGCTCTTACTGCACGCGTTTTTTGTGGGTTTCCGGCAATGAGAAGAATTACCGAAATAAAAAAAATTACAAAATGTGTTTTTTGTGTGTGTGTGTTGTTGTCTCAACAACACATAAAAACAGGTTTTATAATAAAGAAACTCACATACAGAAACACTAAAGTTAGAGATTAAAAATGAGATCAACGCGATTAAAAAACATAACGCGCTAAATATGACTGTAACTAATTAATCGCAATTAACGCGATAATTTGACACCCCTAATATATATATATATATATATATATATATATATATATATATATATATATATATACATATATACACACATATATATATATATATATACATATATATATACACACACACATACACACATACATATACACACACACACACACACACATACACACACACACATACACATACATATATGTTACCTTGAGGAGCACATCCACATAGACATTGTGCTGGGACATGATCTCCCTGATGTCCCACTTGACTCCTGCCATCAGCAGCAGCATCTGCTCATAGTCAATGGCCTTGGCTGCCACTATCCAGTATATGGGCTTCCTCAGCTCACTGGCCGTGGACACCGTCTGCACAGAGACACACAGGTCTCACATCTCAGACACTTTAGGATACATGTGTACTAACCCAGGTGGTACCTTGGCTGTGTTTGTGTGTGAAGTACCTGAGAGTAGAACTGTTGCAGGAAGGGCTTCTTGGCTGGAGGCATCATGGAGTCCAGATGAGACTGGAGCGCCTCAAACTGCTCCGCCAGAAACACTCTGCGAACAGATAGTTTTTAAAGGGACCATATTAGACTGTTTTCTGCTGTTACAATGTTGTTTTCCTCATCACAAAATTAACTGGAGTTATATTTTGTTTCATTCACACATGTTTAAACACAAACCCTGCATACTAAGGCTGAATTCTCAAACACAATATATACTCTCTTCAACCTTGTGATGTGATGAGGTTATACAGGAAAAAAGTTATTAAATGCATAAAATTGAAAAAAAAAAAAAAAAAAAGCTTAGTTTTTATTCAGTGGGTAATGCTATTAATTATGATTAATCACACTTCAAAAGTGTGCTTAATCTGCTGATTCATTTTTTTTATTGTTTGACAGTACTAATTCTAACACAACTAAAAACTCACATAAGTTCATTTAACATAATATAGGACCTTTAAGGCACCAGGCAGCTGGTACTAGCCTAGCGTGCAGCAACAGTCTCATTTCAGTCTCATCACAATCTCATTGTCATGTTTTTGATCCCCTTAATCAGATTCTTGACTGAGACAGTGACATAAATCTGTAGTATTCATCATGCACAGATAAGAGGCGGATGGGGCAAGAGGAGGAGGGAGAGGCACACACACATACATACATACATACATACTAGTGTTTAACATCAGGTATGCTCCGGCTCATCAGACAGAGCACAGACACTTGTACACGCATGTTGTGTCGTCCTCTGGCTGTGGGAGGATGTGGTGCCATGTGCACAAATCAGTGTGCTGTTGTGGCTGTACATATGTCTTTGAAATTTGTTTGCGGGAGATATTTGAGTGCTCATTTGAAGGTGCTCTTTCTGCTAGTGGGTGCTTGATCCATGTGCTGATTTTGAGATGCTAGTTTTTATGTACTTGTGTGTTTTCTTGTTCTGTGTGCTAACTCTCAGGTTTGCGATCTGTTTCTTTTAGTAGGTGCTCATTGGTACATGCGAGTTTTGGTAGTGGGTGCTCATTTGCAGGTGCTTGTTTACAGCTTCCCGTTTGCTTGTTTTGTTAATGGGTGCTCTTTTAAGGGTGCTTGTTTTGTTAGTGCGTGATCAGTGAGTGCTTATTTGGGGTGCTCACAGAGACTCTGTGGCCACCACACGCTGAGCCAGGCCGAACAGGGCGTTGCTGTTGCTGAGGTCCACCAGTTGGCTCAGGTGAGGGCTGGGCACCTTCTCCTTCCTCTCCTCTGATGGCCCATGGACCACTGCTCCCTCAGCGCTCTCCTGAAACAAAACACAGTGTAATCATGAGCACAGACGAGTCCATACTCAGTGAAGTCAGGCTCAGTGTTTCCCATAACAGGAGACTATGAGCCCCCCATTATCTAAAATAGCCAAACTGTACTAGACATTGGCATTACAAAATTAGACTTGGTTGCTCATTATATTATTATAAACACAACAGACCATCTAAAAAAAATTGAATATCATGAAAAAAAATAAATAAAATCAACTTTTTTCAACATAACTGCTTAAAGATTAAATATAGGCAATAAGTGACATTTATACTCAAAGAACTGAATGAAATGAAACTATTATTTAAAAAAACGTCCTTGTCCTTATCCAAACCTTAATCCTAACAAAAGCTATGGGAAACAGGCTTAAATACTTGTCCCTTATGTTCAGAGAAACATATCAGTTGCTATGGAAACAGATCCTGCAGGTAAGCCTGACTAAGGTCAAGTGCTGACCAAGCACTTTACCAGGTCTGCACTACGTCAATCATAAAAGGCAAACTAAAGCAGGGGAATGCCAGACTCAGTTCATTTAGATTCACACAGACTGTAACTCTCATTTAGAATCTCAAATGAACTTTGCCAAGACGTGACTTGATTGTCTTTAAGCAGAGTTTACACAATATCATCTACGAATAATAAACAACACCAGGCACACAGTTTCAAAATGCCACCATTGTTTCACCTCGCATACTGATGCATCTAAATGTATACAAGCATAATCTTTGAACAAGGAGTCATTTCTATAAATCAAATGTTTGTGGGCACAGTAATGAAACATGTCAGGAGGATTTGAGAAGGATAAATACAGATATAGGAGGAATGACAAGGACGTTAACAGGGGCTGATCTCCCGCACAGCCACACGGGAATCCCACTCCATTAGTTTACTGTGTGTTTGCTTCAGACCACAGCAGTGTGAAACCAGAGCAACAAAACCACAAGTATCTAGCGCCCAAATCAAATGCAACATGCAATTAACTTTGTAATGTGTTTCCTAATGAGGTCTGTGCAGCGGCCCCAGCGGAGCTCCAGCCTCTGTACTCAGGCACATCACATCATCTCACTCAAATATGAGAATGAGAGGCATGTCGAAACTCTGCAGACTAAAGACATCTGTGTTAGACTGCTGTGGGAGGCAAGTCAATCAGATGAGATCAAAACGCCAGTGCCGGCTCAAGGGTTCTATAGGGGATTTGACTCAGAACACAGTCAACAACAGGCAGCCCAACAATCTCCTGGTCCCAAGCCAGTCAAAGGAGCGCCCAGCCCCCATAGAGACACTGGACTTAAGTGGAGCTTCCAGCATTGAAGATAAAAGAGATGGGTTTATCTGGCTTTAAAAGTGCATCTATATTGTGTGGCATGTTTAATTAGGTGAGGGTGGGAAAATCAATCTTTTTTAATTCATATTAATCTTTCATAGGGTTGTCAAAAGTATCAAAAATCAGATACTTATCAGTACAAAAACGGGTACACTGGTATAAATATTCATTTGAGCAGGTATCAATACTGGTATCAATATCTAGAAAAGTCATGTCATCTGAACAGAAAAGAATCTTTCCTGAATAGGTTTAGAATGATCTAGAGTCTAGACTAGTATACACCCATGAACCAATACAAACCTAGTAAGGATGCAACGATATTCAATATAATATCGAATCGTTCAATACTGGTGTCACGAGTCCATACTTGATAAGAACATGTCCTCCCATACACACTGTGTTGTCATTTATTTCGGTCTGAAAGTTAAACAGTTCACGTGGCGTCCTCCCCAGGTACAGCAGGTAAACAGTTCCATAGAGGCTTACAGCTGAAATATTCTAACAAAGGAGGCTTTTCTCTCACTCACTTTTTATTTAACACTGATAGACCCAAGAATGACAAAGCTACTTTTACATACTCTTTGGATTTACATTGGCATTAATCAAATGCTCTCGTATACACACAAGCGATGAGACTCATGATATACACAATCTTTTTCTCAGACTCTATCTCATCAGTTTTACTCAGAAAAAATGGTCTTATGAGACATTTATATGTAATATGTGGCATCATTCAGTATGGGTAGCCTGTCTGGCTGTGCTGGAGTCAGCTGATGAGGCTACTGGGCCACAGTCCACACAGTTACCTGCAGCTCACATGTCGGGCTTAAAGCGATAAGTAGGTGCTGCTTCTGTGTCGGCTCCACGAAAAAAGCTCAGCAAAACTCCAGGTCAGATGACAGGATGACTTCATCTGTTTGTTCAGCAACTACCCATTTGCAGCTGGACATTCTTCAGCAAGCTGACTAAGGCCACTGGTAGTGCTTTTTTTTTTTAAGTGGCAGTGACCTGTCGCGTCACTTGCCGTACCTCCCTCAGAGTACTACACTGGGGAGTTACATGCATGCTGAGCCAATACAAAGGCATTGTCACTTTTGACATCTGAAGGTAGGGCTTTGGCGTCTGTGTAGGAGGATGCCCCCCCAATTTGGCTAGGGCCACATGCCACCTGTCGAGCCGGCTGTTACCTCACTGATTGTCAGGGTGCACTAGCACACTCTACTTTATGTGTTCCCACCAGTTCCACTGATTTTCCATTCCTTTAAGAGTTCATCAGGAGGGACTCCACCTTCAAGGCACTCAAAGCACTTTACAACAAGGAACCACTCACCCATTCACACACACTGGGGATGAGGTGGGTTAAGTGTCTTGCCCAAGGACACAACAACAGCATTCATCTGTGGGAGCTGGAATCAACTAGCTCCCACAGTGGGTCAGCGGACCCACAGGTCCAATCACGTTTCGGTATGTACCACGGTTTTGAGGTCACGGTTCGTTGGTTCGGTTCATTTTTGGTATAGTATGGGAAAAAAAATAAATAAAAATGCTTGTTGTTTATATGTGTGTTAATTAAACCAACAATTTGTTTTAACATTATACAAACAGGAAAATAAAAATAAATGCAAAGTGCTTGGTAATACTAAAAAGTTAAATATATATATTCTCAAATAAGCAACTATGTATGAAATATTATAAAAAATAAATTCCTTGTAAACAGTAAACAAAACTTTTTGAAAAGTAAAGCGCAGCACTAACAGATCCAGCATTTTACTCAATGTTCATAGTTTTGGCCCGAATATATGTACCCTTACACACCTCGTCTCTGCACCTGGTCACTGTTTTGGCTTTTGTAGACCTGAAACTACCTGTCACAGTTAACAGGCATTCTCATATTGTGCCCCTGTACCTTGGTCCGTGAAGGCTGCGTTCCCGCCCCTTCTCCCATCCCCTTTCTGCTTACCAATTGACCGCTGTCTAGCCATCTTTTTTTTTCTCAATTTATACTGGCTGTCCTTGGCTGATTGCGCCAGATTAACGGACGTCTCATTGTTGTGTCGCCTGTGGGTCCACACTTCAGGTTGACGATGGCCACGACCATTGCCCACCATGCCTCAGCCCTAACCACCTGAGGGAGGCACTGTCGGACAATCCATGCATGAACTGTAGTTACATGCCACTTGCTGTCAGTACGGCAAGGATGGCACAGCTAAAACCAACAGGTGGTAGCGATCTCCCACCATCGAGGCAGGTACCACTGCCCCCTCCTAGGCATTCAAAGTGCCATCCCGAGTCTACAATTTCGAGAGCTCTGCCCAAAAAGAAGTCTAGATCCGATCAAGGTCTTTCATCTAAAGTGGAGCAGTTATCAGCAGAATTGAAAGCGATGAAGTCATTATTGCAAGCTCCTGCATGGTCGCACCTGCTTCAGAGGCTGGGATGTTCACCCAGTCAATGCCTGTTCTGACCCCAGAGGCCCCAGAGGATGATGTGCTTTCTCTGGCAGTGTCTGCCTCCCTTTTTCAGGATGAGGAGGATGTACCCATTTTTCTGAGGATGGTTCATATTGTTCCACACAAAGCCTTGGTAGTGACTCAACCAATAGCTCCACATAGCTCTGAACCATTTGCAACTGGAACTTCCAAAGCCTAAACAATCTGGCCTTGGTAGTGCTTTCTTTAGATGCAGGCGTCCTTCTACGCCCTTTGCTGTGCCCCCCTCTGAGGAGTATCTCAGAGCGTTGCATGCCTGTTGGAGGGATCCGAGTGCTTTCTCCAGGCTCTCAAAAGATGGACGGATTTTGGCCGCTAAACACAACCGGCTGTGGCTTCTCTCATTTTCACACCTGAGGAAGCTGTGCGCCAAGATGTCAGATGTCCAAGACCCCAATGTTGTGTGTCGTTATGACTTCATCTCCAAGGCGTACAACTCTGGTGCATGGGCTGGTCATCTGGGCAATTCTTTGGCACATTTACTGTTTTGCCCTCTCTGCCTCCCTCCAGGGGGACATAGTGCTGCAAAGGCTACTGATTTTAGTGATACAGCAATACAGGTTTTTGCATTAATGACAAGGCAACTTGGACGTGTTATGTCTTTTGTGGTTCAGGCTCACCGACAGATTTGGCTCATTCAATCTCCCCTGACAGAGGAGTCCTGCAGGACTCTCCGCACTGTACTTGTGGTACCAGGGCAGTTGTTTGGTTCCACTGCTTAGAACGGAATGTCCATGCTCAATAGACGAGGCAACTGAGGCACCCTATTGCTGGCTCCAGTGCTCAGTCACCCCCTCGGGATTGGTCTACTGATTGACGGTTCCCTAGAGACAGGCTTGGCAGGGTTTTTTGTCATGAACCCCGCCAACCAATGTGGCAGACATGCAGACACAGGCCTTTGGCCCAGGGGAATCTCAAGTGGCTTTCATGTAAAACTGAAATTTTTATTAACTACTGTGTCAGCGAAACGGGTTGGTGAGTTATATGCCCGTTCTGTCTTCCCTGTTTCAGGTGGAGATCAGATAGTTCTGGTGTTACCCTGTGGCCAAATGCAGCGCTTGAACCTAAGGTGTTGTACCGTTCACACTGTAACAAACCTTTGAGTCTGGCTGACTTTGAGCCGCCGCCTGGAGAGGGCAGGGACAAGCTGCAGTTGTTATACCCGGTGCGGGCATTGGAAACCTATATTGCAGCCATGGCAGGTACGAGGTGTTCAGACTAGAGATGCGCGGATTGCGGTTACAACCGCGGTATCCACGGTTAATCCGCGGGTCGGGCGGATGACGTGACGAAAAATTATATTTTAATTAAATTCGGGCGGGTGGCGGTTTAACTACTAAAAAAAAAAAAAAAGTTATTGTTAGTATTGTTACCTACATCTGAAAAGACGAGTGTCATTGTCTATGCTTGTAGTATGAAGTGTACGTCATATCTTTAATTAGCCCATTTGACCTCGTTTTTATGTTCTGAAGGTTAAGGTTGTGTCGGGTTATTGATGCCTAAGGTTTACGAGGCACATATTATATGCAGTTTATTTTATTATTTCTAATTTATTTCAGCTGTTTGCCAACACGTAAGTGGCTATAGGGCCATATTTATTTAGTTATGCATTTTTTTGTTTGTTTCGATATCAGTTATATTTTAAAACACGCAGACATAGCATAGACTGCCACTCCGGGTATTTAAAACTTAAAGAAAGACCGATGGAGTGAGGCTATGACTTTGAAATAACATCGGGCAATGGCAGAATGTTCAGAATGTAAGAACATCCAACACGAAGGCAAGAAGGTTAAAAAATAACCTAGTTGGAAAACCAGGTAAGTCTGGGGTTGTTACGGACAATTAAGAATGCAAACATACACGCTGAGCGAATTTTGGAATGAATGAGCTATAGAGTTTGCATTTTTATCGAGGCTCCTTAGTTTGTTTGCTGTATGATTGTTCTAAAATCTAAAATCAATCGGCGGATGGCGGGCGGGTGCGGTTTTGAAAACCTTCGGTGCAAAATGGACAGCGGGCGGATGATGAGTTTTGTGTCGCAGTTGCGGATGAAAAAATAGCCCATCCGCGCATCTCTAGTTCAGACCAGCTGTTCTGTGTTACGAAGGAGCTAAGGGCTGTCCTCTTTCCAGACAGCGCCTTTCACACTGGGTTGTGACCATTCACCACGCCTACAGGGTTGCAGGCCACAAGCCTCCACCTGATGTGAGGGCCCATTCTACTCGAGGCGTCTCCACTTCATGGGCAACAATGAGAAGGGTCAATGTGGAGACAATATGTGCTGCCGCATCTTGGGCTTCACCAAGCACATTTGCCAGATTCTACAACATCAATGTGGTCTCTCATCTTCTTGGCGTGGGTCTCCAAGAATCTCTGGGTTCTCCTCAGCAAGGTATATGCTCAGGATTCTTCTTGACATAGTTGGTATTAGTTATTCAGTGCTTTCAGTACTGCCCTCTGGCAGTCAGAAGGGATGAAATAGAACAAAAGTTACATATGTAACTACGGTTCTATGAATCTTGGATGACAGCCAGAGGTACTCTGTCACTCAGGATCCTTGCGGATCTGCGAGAAGAGTCACAGATGACAGGGGACTATATTACCTCTGGGGCGTCATCCTTGGTCACAGGTGTGACTCATTTGGTACTACTACTCAAACTGCGCATGTGCGAAGGGAACATTCAGTGCTTTCAGCACATCCGGGATTCATAGAACCGTAGTTACATGTGTAACTTTCATTGTGTTTCTCCAGTATTACTGCAGTACTCACTGCAGTCTTCACTACACCGAACGGAGTAGACCACAGTGCTTTGTCTGGCTTGGGTTTGTCCCCCAGGTGAAACCGTTTCTGTGTTAATCTCTTTGAAATAGACTGGAATTTCTTTGAAAATCTGCCTGGACGAGTGAGGGAGGACACAGACTTAAAGGACAGAATATTATGCAGAAAAAATTGCAATGCTGGGGCTGTGATGTCGTGGTCTTTAAAAAAAAAAAAAGCACTGCAATGGAGGTGCTGCCCAAATGTAATTTAGATCTTTGCACTTGGTTTGTACAGTGGTGTTTTCAGAGGTCTGAAACACTCTATGTGGGTGACGCACACTTTAGATACGATCTTTGGACCAGGCCCCGGTCTAAGAATAACTGAAAAATACTTCACAATAAAGACATGGCTGTACATGTACTTGTGTTACATAGACGAGGCTTTCATTTGCAACCATGTCAGACTCTGCGAGGTCCTGGGGGAGTAGACCTGGGGGAGTAGACCTGTGGGGAGTGGACCTGAAAGTGGAGCTAGGGTAGTGGAGCTGAGAAGGTGAACCTGGGTAGAAGATGTGGGGAGTGGACCAGGGGGAGTGAATCTAGGGGAGGAGACCTGCAGAGTAGATGTGGGAAGTGGTCCCCAGGGAGTGGACCTGAAGAAGTGGGCCTGGGGAGTTGGTGCACATACAGACATTACTGAGGTGGACACTAGCACTCCAGTCTAACTAGAAGGACTGAAATTCTTGATTGACTAAAGATTAAAGAATATCCTGCCAATCATTCAATTGACTAAAAAGACAGGGTGTGGCAAAAGCTCTCAAAAATATTCTGTAGCTCTATGTATCTGACCAAACTGCCCTCACAAGGCTACATCTGCAGGGGGAGTTCAGACAAAAACTATTGTGTATGCAGAATTTTATTTATTTATTTATTTTTTTAAAGTACTAGGAACAAATGTATTTATATAGACACGTTAAATGTGTGAATAATGAGTTTAATCTGCCTTTTTTTACACATAAATGCAAAAAATACAAAACCAGGTAACTTCTTTCTGCTGCTGTCCCATATAAACCCTTATCTAAGTCAAATATTTAGTTGCCTTATACACATTTTGGCTGACTAATTTATTGACTAAACGGCCTAATCTGGAGGTCACTTTACATGCTGAGCACAGGCCCAGGCATTTACCTGTCCAACCAGAACCATATGCTTAAACAAAACTTTACAAAGACAAGTGAATCTGGAGAATGTCTCCCTGATTACAAATTAGTGGCTGTGGTTGGACCATCTCAAGTTTGGAGAGTGGTTTTTCACACTGCAATGTCCAAATCCAGACCCTTCTGGATTCTAATAGAATGTAGAAGCGACTGGCTGCTCAGGCAGGCTGGCATCAGTATCTGTGGTGTGTACATCATAATTGTGTGATTGGCTAATGGTGTGATTAAATAAATCACAGTCACATGGACTTCCTTTCCGCTGGAAAATACTCCTGTTAGATGAGAAAGCAGAGTGTGGAGATGGTTACGAGCAGAGCTTTGGGTACTCTGCCCTAAACTCACAAATGTCAACAGCGAAAACTGGGGAAACTGCCAAACATAATGCAATAAGTTTGTGTTATGGGTGTCCACTGCACTGAGGCCTACTTACTGATCATGCAACGTAGCTCAAAACATGGGTCTCACACTGACACAGGGAAAGAGAGTAAACTTTAGAAATGAGCTCTGACATAAAAAGCAGTTGATGATATTGCGTGACTTTGGTCAGAGAGTGAAGTGGAAGCAAGAAGAGCTCATCAATGACCTGGACACATTTCTCCCTTTCCTTTTAATTAGGAAACCTTTCCAAAAGCTGAAACACGGCTAGCATATGATAGTAGTTAGCTCAAACAAGTACTTATCGCAGCCATGAGTGATGGCATGGTGACAAATATGTTCTGGCTGAACCGGATTTTGTCTCATACTCTCCAGTCAATGCTGCATCTGTCATGGTCAATCACAAGATTATTATTGAAAACACAAACTGCTCCAGTCATCTTATAGAAATAGGCAATTTATTTTTGTATTTTCTTGAAATAATATATAAACAATATATAAAGCGCAATTTATTTTGGTGTCAGCTGTAACAGCAGTACAAGTGTGAATGCTCCTGAAGTCTCCTCAGAGGGTTATCAGTGGATCTCCAGCACTGAGGATGATGTCTTCTCTTTAGAGCAGAGCATTTTGTGAGGTCTGTGTGGTGTTTGCAGAGGGAGCCTGCTCCAGTGTAATTGTCCCGACAGCATTAGTGAGCAGGGTAATTGGGGGTGCTAATGGAGGGTCCGGTCCGTCCTGAGCCCACCATAATGGCCTCATAATGGGCCCGGCAGCCACAGGCCAGTGAGGGCTCACATGGACAGGGACAGGGGAAGGTAACCCCACACAAAATTACACAAAATGTAAGAGAACAGACTCACCATATCAATGAGACTCTCCTGGATCCGGTTCAATGTGCTGCGCAGTCTGCTACTGATCAGGCCAAGCCCTGACGCCTCGTACTGCACACACACACACATACACGCACACGCGCACACACGCACACACACAAATAGATATATTAGACACATGGTACAGAACATCCACACAGGTGATGAAGGGAATACAGACCCTCCACTGCTGTTTGTGTCCCTTCTGAAACACCCATATTACACTACCTTCTGATGTATCTCATCACACACAGTTGTGTTTTGTTTCATTCACACATGTTTAACACACAAACCCTGTATATTTAGAATGTGCTCTTCTTTCAAACAGAAAACATTCTATTTCATCTTGTGATGTCATGCAGTAATACAGGATGTGCTACATTGTGTATATAAACTCCACACACTTGCACTAGAATCATTTGGCTCATTTCAGCCCTGGAATTGCCGCTCTCCACTCAGCTTAAGGTAAAAATGCTGTAGCACTTAACTTTAAAACAAACACTACATGGACATCACAAATTGGAACAGAAAATTTTGATCTTTGGACATGTAGACAGACTTAAACATTTGAGAATGAAACAAAACACAACTACAGGTATATTTTTGATGAGGCAACAGCATTACAAACATGTCTTCAAGCTCGCAAGAATCAATTTTGCCTAATATATAATCTTTAAGACAGGGGCTGGGTGATATGGATTCTTGGTTCAATCACTTTCTCCAGGCAAAATGATTACCCAAAAGGAATATTTCTTTATTTTGTCAGGTGTATTCAGTGCTGATAGCTACAGAGAGTGGCAGAGAAATGGTCACTCAGACTGGTGTGGTCGTCCTAAAGCCCTCCCTCATGTGGCGGATGTGGACTTGTCCATTAGCTGTAGGAGGGGAAAGATGAGTCCTGGCTGTGCCTCACTCACACACAGCACAACAGTGAACCCATAAACCCTGCTAAACCAGCACATGTGTCACCCAGATCAGCTGCTTTCTGAGGAGAGCCCAACTAATTCAATTTGCCAGTAGGTTCTGTTTGTGTTCTAAAAGAGTGTTTCCAAATCAGGGGAACACGAGCACTTACCGGGGGTAAGAATTATTTCAGATTTAAAAGAAAGGTGGAACTTAACATATATGAATATATGTTTTGGCCTGGAAACATTTTATATTTACAATGCAAATTGGCCAGAAAAGAGATGTAGTCCCTCCTTCATGTCCTGGTGCCCGAGACCCCTCAGCTAGCTCCTCTCCTAGTCTGAGCTCTTGAACTTGTCACCCTGAGTGATAATAAAATAATGTAAATTGTAATATTATTACAATGTATTGCCGATTTCTATACAAGAATGTTGAGATGTCATCTGAATAACAAAATCTCTACACATATCTCAAATGATGTGTCTTCAGACTGTTTCCAGACACGTAGAACATGTACTTGTGAATATGTGCTTGAGTGTCTGCTCTTTGAGGGCAGCCTGGTGCCTAACTCTGCATAGCCTCAGCGCCATACACTGGCTTCTCTAAACGTGCCTCTATTTACCTTTAGAATATTAATGCAAAAGAGAAAGTCAAACTTCTCCATCTCAATGGGAAGAGGGTACAGAGAGCAGTGCCCCGAGCGACCTGCCACCATATGAACCCTTTCAAACATTCACAAGGAACATTAGCATTTTCAGAGCAGGGGAAACATTAGCATTTTCCGAGCCGGAGCTGTGAGGGAGCACGCTAATGAGACGGTGTGCATTTACCACACCAAAGAGCCATTTGTGAAAAGAGTCAACTGCAATGTATATGACAGACATTCAGATATGTGTTTTGTAGTGAATGTTTTGAATTCACTCGAGGAAAGACTGTAGTATGAACCATCAAACTGACAAACAACTTGTCTTCACAAAATGTCTAATAACTAGGTTTTATAAAGTCGTTTTATTTACCTTTTTTAACCAGGGCACAACACAGTGCAGAGAAATCACACAATTTTACATTATAAAAACAACTGTATCTCTCTCTTACCATTTTCTAAGTCACACCACAGATTCTAATTTAAACATTTTTGTAAATTATCGCAAGACCACGGTACGGTATGGAGAAGGAAAATGCTGACATAAAAAGTCACCACATGGATTTAACCAACAACATGCACTACTGGTCAAAAGCTTTCGAACACCACACTTTTTCCTTTTTTTTTTTTTTACTGTTTACTGCTTACTGTTGACCAAAACATATTCTAAACTTTTGATTGATGAAAGTGTCCGCCTTTAGCAGATAGAACAGCTGAACACACTCATGGCTTGTTCTTTTTACAATAGAAATCAAATATTGTTTAGAAAGTTCTTCCCAAGTCTGTTACAGAAGTTCCGTAATTGTGTGGCACTTGTAGGTTGCTTCACTCTTCTGTCCAGTTCATCCCAAAAACCAGCTCGATGGGGTTTAAGTCTGGACACTGTGCTGGACACTCCAGGTTTTCAAGTTTACCATCTTGTTCTTTTTTCCTGAGGCAGTTTTGGCAGAGCTTGGAATTGTTTTGTATTGTTTATCTTTTTTTTTTAAATCTCTGTCTGTTCAGTTCTTACCTTTGTACCATTTCAAACTCTTCATTGGACTTGCACACCTTGAATTGCAATAAATAACTGGAAAAATTAGGGTCTTCTAAAACCTTTGACCGGTAGTGTATGTAAGAGCTAAGCAGCTGTCTAGTCCATACGTGGAGTAGAACAAGTGCACTGTCTGAGAAAAGATATGACTCATCATGTTGTGAAGGGTCATTTATATGGTGGATCTTGTCCAACATATAAATGACCCATTATGTGACATGACAACATGCCAGGATCCTTCTAGTTTAAACTTGAATTGGTATGGTAGAATTTGCTGTTTAACTGTCCGATTTGTTGACCTGGTTTAGCACAGTAATTACTGGGCCTAGCCACATGAAACAAAAACTGGCAGAATTTTGAATGTCTTCTCTGTTAAGATGCAGATTTGTGTACAGTGAGTTCCTGGGTCTAGTCACTAATAGAAATGATCAGGTAGCATGATGTAGCATGTATTGAACCTGACAGATGACCTAGCCTCTTTTAGAACATTAGGGGGACCTACCGTGTCATTGCAGCCGAAGAAGGTGTAGACAGCATACAGATAGTAGTCAAAGAGCTGGGACACACAGTGGATGACGTCAAACGCGATGGGCTTCAGAATATTCATCATCTGCATGTACTTCCCTGTGGAGAGACACACTATATTGAGCACAGGGCCCCACGTCTGCAGGGTAAGGTGAGCTTAAGTCATGCATACAATGTGTCCTCTGCTTTTGGCCCATCCTTCAGTGTTACTGGGGCAAACTGTTAGAAGCAGAGACCCATCTCCAGATCTTGAGCTATTCTTAGTCAGGACGCCCTTTGTCTCCCAAAACTGTAGGTGGATTGGGGGAAACCAGAGTGGGCAGAGGAAGCTCACGCACATAAGGAGACTGTGGAAACAGAAGTGCTCACATGGCCCGAGTACAAACTAGGAAACTGCTGCTGCAAGGTGAGGGTGCCATTCTGTCACCCACAGTGCTGTGGTGGACACACTAGACAGATAAGTAGATAAACAAGCTACCCTCCGGTCCTCTGGTTAGGGTCTCTTGAACGTCCCAAAGATCCAATTTAAAAGCAGGGGGATGTGTGTGTTCAGGCTGTGGTCCCCAAATTATGGAGCTACACGGTCCACAGCCAGAGGAGAGTGTAGAGTTCCAAGATGCAGAACCTCATTTGGTCAATCAATATTCTCATATAGAGCCATAAGCTTCTAGAACAGCCTCCCACATGAAATTATATCATGTACTAATCATGAAATGTTTGCACGCCTGACCAAACAATGGCTTTTAACCAATCAAACCTGTACACAGTAATCTGCCCTGTATGAATACAGCAATATGAACTGTAAATATGTAAATAATGTATGGATGTGATAATTATGTGATGACTGAGACCGAATGGGACTATAGTTTTACTGATTGATTGACCTGATGAATGATTGCATCACTATACACTGTATTGTATTTTATTGACATGTACGCCATTTATGACATCAACCTGTCCAGAGACAGAAGGTGAAAATGAGCAATTGTGCTATAACCTGCACAAGCATATGACTTCTTTGTTTAGCTCAATGTTTTTATGTACATTGCCCCTGAAAAATAAACAAATAAACTAAACTAAACTAAACTAAACTAAAGCCCTATCCTAGCCTTCTGTGAGCCAGACTCTATAGACTCTTTTTGTGATTTTTTTTAATCTGTGAAAAATGCTATATAAATAAAGGCTTACTTACTTGCTTATTATTACTATTAAAAGGGCTCAGATCAGCTAGCTACCAAGCCTAACTCAAGATCATCAAGGAGATGGGTGGAGATGGCTCAGATGAAGAGAAAGTGTACCTTACCCTCATGATGCAAAACAGACCATTTTGAGCTTTTGACCATGTTATAACATTGTTTCTTCATCAAAAACATATCTGCGGTTGTATTTTTTGTATTCTGGTCGTTTTCAAAATCCTATCCCTCTGAGCGATCAAAGTACATTTGGCTTCTGATCTCCCAGAATTGGAATGTCATAGGTAATAGTGTGGAGGTCTCATGCAGTTTTTACATTAACAAATAACTGCCAGAGTATTATGCCTTAAAATAACTTTCCTTACAACTGCATGCTTGTACTATTATGTCACAAACAAGCGGCTAACACTTACTTAATAACGCTTTTTCAGTGGTGACACGTTATATTTTTAAGTTCTAATCTAAAACATGAAATGCCAAAGAAAAGTTTTCAAGAGCATATTAAGAAATACACACAGTAACATAACACATAATGTAGAATATTTGCCCTTTAAATATGATCTTGCTCCCAAACTAAATCTTCAAAAATCTAAGTAAGTAAGTAAGTAAGTTGTTTCTTGGGGTCAAAGAGCCTCCAGAAAGCATATTATAGTATATTCAAGCATATTAAAGCGTTTTAAAGTAAGATACTGTATGCTAACAGCAGAGTGTGCAGGCTCACCTAGCAGCCGGATGACATTGAGCGTGGTGTTGGTCAGGATGGGCACATTAGCTTTGTTCAGGTTGTAGTCAGACTTCTTCTTGCTCCGGATGGTTTCCCGGGAGATGCTGTGCAGAGGTCAGAGGTCACATGCGTGAGAAATGTGTAAGGTCTCTAATATGTGTTAACAAGACTAATCCTGCGCTCTGACAGCCAGCGCAGACACATGTAATTACAGAATCAGAAGCCATTTGCAGACAGTTATAGAGAGAAGAGCAGCGTCACAGCAGCGGGGCAGTGAACCGTTTGACCCACAGTAATGGAGGATTAACATTCTCACAGGGAGCATGACATGGACACGTCACTGAATATAGTGTCTTTATATATTACTATATTATATATAACAGCATGTCCGCACACCCGCAGCCCGCTCTTTAAGTTCTAATGATCTCATTGTAAAGTAGAGATTGGAGATACTAAGTCTAGAAGGTAATAGTCGTATTACCATACTAACATTTTAAAGGTGATTTTAAAGACTTACCAACAACAAAAATCAAATACTATATAGTTATTAGAGAGTAGGGCTGGGCAATATGGATCAAAAAATATATCTCGATATATTTTGCTATATCGCGATATATGATATATATCTCGATATACGTTCAAGAAAAAAATAACCCCCTAAAACTGAAAACTGCAAAAACATACCTGCCAAATTCCACAAGGTCCTTTTTTTTTATTGAAGTGTAAGAGGTCGGCAGTTCATATAGGAACATTTAAGATTACAAAAAACCCTAATTACATAAATAATCATTTAACTGTAAAATAAATGAAATAATACATATTTCTTTCTTTTCATTCATAAATAAAACAACTCAGCACAAGCTCATCTTTGCATTAACTCTGTTATCCAGACCATAATCATAATCATAACCGTGAGCTCCTTTAGTAGAGGAAGCTCAGGATGTTCCTTATTTCAATAGATCCATGTTCCTATCCAGCAGTAAGGAGCTCTGAGGTTTAATCCCACAATCCACTGTAGATCGAACCCAACGTTTCCAAAAACTATTGTACAAGTTACACTGTAGCAGATTATTAATTAAGATCTTCTGCATAAATAGACTTTACAATACTAAATTTATACTTCACAATATATAAAGCATAACGACTCTAGAGCCACATCGGCCCGTTTGAGATAATAATGTGTTTAATGCAGTTTTGCGCACGTGTGTTTACATTTTACAGAAACGAAACTTAGGCGCATGGCTAATTTGCATAAACAGAGCACTTTTCATGCAGCTCAGCTTGTTTAGCTTTTTTCAGGCTAAAGGACATGACTCAGTGGAATATGAGGATGTGCTGTTGATGGTTTTGTCTATAAATGGTGGAAGGTTCGTGGTGCTTTTCACTGGCACCAACTTTCAGTGTTCACGGCGGTAGTGAGAAGGTAAACAAGCGAAGCGGTGAAATCAAAATTGAATATAAGCATTATATCGATATATACGATATGTCAGAATTCATATTGAGTTTAAAAACTATCTCGATATATTTAAAATATCGAGATATCGCCCACCCCTATTGGAGAGTATTACTAAAATTCAAAATTTGATTTTGTTCAGAAATAAACTCTCAATACTGACTGAAGTACCATGATTTTCAGCATTAAACAATATTACTTTCTTTTCTATTCCCATGTGGTTTTATATGTGTGTAATCCTCAGTGGTCCAGATAGGTTCCATACTGGTCCATGGGTGCAGACTAGTCTATGTGCTCTTATACTTCTGATACAGCTCAACATCATCCTAAACACATTCAGGAAAAGCTCATTTCTGTCCTGTCAATAGGTCTATAGTATCGATACCTGCTTAAATACCAGCTTCTATGATCTAGTTATAGTATCTGAGCTGACCTTTGATACTTCTGACAACCCCATTAGGGTGTTATTATTTATTATTTTACTACTTTTATATTTTACTATATTTTATCAATTAGTAATGTAAAGTCAATAGTATGTATTGATGTAGATACGTATACTTAAAATGGGGAGAGGTCCGGGCAAGTATGGGCAGCCAGATGCCCATACCTGAAGCTATACCTCAAAACTGCCAAACAAAGGCTCCATGTCTTGGCCAGCTGCCTAAAGAGGTACACACAAGATACTGAAGCCAGACTAATAAACCGGCGAAAGTGTACGCTCAGTGGCAGGATAATAACACCAGAGCAGACCCACCAAGGCTGGAGACTGAGAGGTACTGGAAAGGCACATGGGAGAGGGAGGCACCACATTACACAGATGCACAGTGGCTGGTGGATCTTAGAGAAGACCACAGCAACCTCCCTGAACAGAATCCAGTCACCATCACAGTGGCAGACATCCAGAAAAGAGTCTCAGGTATGAAAAACTGGACCGCACCAGGTCCCGACATGATCCACACATACTGGTTAAAGAAGTTCACTGCTCTCCACGAGCGCCTGGCAGCACAAATGAACCAGCTGCTAAAGAATGGGACTCACACTGAATGGCTCACCCAAGGGCGTACGATCCTGATCCTGAAGGATCCCTTAAAGGGTGCAGTCCCATCCAAGTATCAGCCAATAACCTGTCTCTCCACAACATGGAAGCTCATGTCAGGCATCATTGCGGCTAAGATAAATGGGCACATAGATCAATACATGAGTGCAGCACAGTGGGCATTTGCAAAAACACCAGGGGAGTCAAACACCAACTTCTGGTTGACCGAACAGTCGCCCGTGACTGCAGAACCCGTAAGACCAACCTGTGCACTGCCTGGATTGATTACAAGAAAGCCTACGATTCAATGCCACACACATGGATCACTCAGTGCTTGGAGTTGTACAATATCAACAGGACTCTAAGGGCCTTCATTGCAAACTCAATGCGGTTGTGGAAAATCACCCTTGAAGCCAATGGGAAGCCACTTGCACGAGTGTCCATCAAATGTGGCATATACCAGGGAGACTCACTGTCCCCACTGCTGTTCTGCACAGGTCTGAACCCCCTCAGCCAAATAATCGACCGCACTGGCTACGGATACTGACTCAAAACGGGGCCACCATCAGTCACCTCCTCTACATGGATGACATCAAGCTGTACGCTAAGAGCAAGCGAGACATCGACTCACTAATCCACACCACCAGGATCTACAGCACAGACATTGGAATGTCAGTCGGGCTTGAGAAATGTAGCAGGATGGTGACAAAGAGAGGGAAGGTAGTCCACACAGAGGGGGTCGTACTCCCAGAGGGAACAATAGCAGACGTTGAGGACAGTTACAAGTAGCTTGGTATCCCACAAGCAAATGGCTCCTTGAAGAGGTAACAAGGAAAGAGGCTACAGCCAAATACCTGCAAAGAGTGAGACAAGTCCTAAGAAGCAGCTCAATGGCAAGAAGAAGGCACAAGCAATCAACAGCTACGCCCTGCCAGTGATCAGATCCCAGCAGGAATCATAAGCTGACCAAAGGAGGAGATACAGACCACAGATGTTAAGACACGAAAGCTCCTGACCATGCATGGAGGGTTCCATCCCAAATCCAGCACCTTGAGACTGTACTCAAGCTGGAAGGAAGGAGGCTGAGGACTAGTGAGTGTGGGAACCACTGTCCAGGATGAAACATCCAAGCTCCTTGAGTACATCAAGGACAAGGCCCCGGCAGATGAGGTGCTCAGAGAATGTCTCAGACAGTGGGGTCCAGAGGAAGAGGTGCTGGAGGGACCATCATGGCAGGACAAGCCCCTACATGGGGCGAACCACCGGAACATAACTGAAGTGGCTGATATCAAGAAATCCTACCAATGGCTTGAGAGAGCTGGTCCGAAAGACACACAGAGGCTCATCCTGGCTGCTCAGGAGCAGGCCCTGGGCACTCAAGAAATGGAGGCCCAGATCTACCACACCAGACAAGACCCACGGTGTAGACTGTGCAAAGAGCACAAACTGCAGGTGTAAGATGCTGCAAAGTTAAGTTGTATATAATTTAACTTGAACATATAGGTTGTGTTCAAGGGCATATCTTAAGAACGTATAGTTTTAAACTGAGGCTGGACACAAAGAATTCAGGGTAGAAATCTGCTCTTACACTCTCTGAATGCAGATGTCATCACCGAGTTTATGATGAATATATCTGTATTTACTGAAAATATTCATCATAAACTCGATAAAACGAAATGTGGTACAGAGTTTATCTGATTAGTATACAGTTACCTTAAATTAAGGCCAAACTATTTTCCACAATAGCCTTGTAAATTAGTAGTAGTAGTAGTATGTTTTAATTATACAGGTGAAAGGACAGTAAGCCACAGGATTGGCCACTGCCCATCAAAGTGATAAATGAATCCTACCAAGCTCTTTCTGATTATCATGATCGCATAGGCCAGCTCATTCTAATCACTATTATATTATTACACTATTAGAGACCCTCCCAGGACGTGTAGAACTGCTGCGCACAGCCTGGTGCTCATATTCTAGCCCATTCATTTTAATGAGGCAGCAAAATAAAAACATGAATTATTGATGTTTGTAGACAGCACAGACAAATGGTTGTTGTTTATATGTTTGGCAAGAGTAATACTAGTCAATATTTAACGACAAATGAGAGTTTCCAAACTTCACTAATCAGTTTAAGCAGTGCCTGTGAACTTCTCGAGTGTGAGCAGTGGGAGTTTAGATTTTTAGCGCTTATGGATGTAATGCAGATAACACCACAACATTCTACATTTTTAGAAAGGCTGGCAATGGTGTGCCCTGATATTTTCTTCTGTAAATCTCAAAACTCTAGAATGTGAAAGAACTACTACAGTCTAATAACAAGTATAAAACTCTATAACGCTGCTAAATATTTTTATTTTTTTTACCTGACATCTAAAACAGGAAAATCAAGTCAACAGTAGAAAACCAGTTAACAAATGAATAACAGAGACTGCAGCCTACACTTCATCATTGATACAGGTTTTGGGATCAGACACAGTTCTTTCTCTCCATAAATCACTTGTTTCTGAGTCCATGTGGTGAGCAGATTAATTGATGTGGGGCAAGTTGAAGTGTCCTTTATCACCGCCTATTGTTAGCTAATCACAACAACAACAGAGAAATTACGTTCAAGTTTCCATTTTGACATATAAAGCTAACTTGAGCAACATCTTTGAGTGTTTGGACAAAAATTAGGCCAAAAAAAGCAAAGAAACATATTTTGCCTGTAGTGCTGTTCAGTCAGAATGATGAGGAGCATTTTTCAAGTAAAATGACATCAACGCATAACCTCTATTCTGCCACTGCGCAGGTCAGGATCGAGCTCAGACATACACAGAAGCACTAGGGTTGAGGTTGGGTTCAGACTGTACCTCTTGAGTGGGGCATCTCCAGTTTTCTCGTCCACGTAGTCCTGCTTCAGCTCCTCTGGGACGTCACTGTCACTGTCATACTCCTGGTACACGCTCTTCTCCAGCTCGTCTGACTCATACTGCAGCATAAACCCAACAGGTAACAGTCAACATATGCTGTAATGTAGAGCCATAATCATAGCCAGAGCCAATACAAATAGAACATACTGAAGTCACTTTAACTGCACTTTAATCTATCCATATGCTGCACTTTTCATAACCACAGTCTGAGACACTGTACTTATTGTGTTTTGCGTCTTTACATCTTTACTCTGCTGACAGTGGTTTTATCTATTGTTAAATCTTTTAAGTTATTTATCTTTATTCTGATTGCATGTTATAATTCTCCTGTTGTTTTTGAACCTGTAATTTCCTACATTGTAGTCAAATTCACATTCGCCTGTAGGGACAAACTGGCAAATTACATTTAGACAAACTCATGCTTTAAAATAGTATAACACAATGTAAGCTTGCTGTATATTAACTGCATTCCTAACAATGAAAAAAGTACAAAGACACAGCCCCATTTTTAAATTGCTGTGCAGCAGCAGTTTCATTAGTGGCAGGCACGCTGATTATATTGTGATAGTGCTCTGAAGGGGGAGTAACTTAATGTGCAGTGCAAATGGATGGGGGGACTTACAGCGTCAAAAACAAACTGAAACGTTTATGGTAATACCCCATATAATATAAATATAGTACTCTTCCTATTTACAGACATGGACAAAACTGTTGGTACCCCTCTGGCAATGACAGAAAAATCAACAATCATCACTGAAATAACTCATAAGCAATAATACATATTTACTGAAAAATGTCCAACAAAAATCAAACACTGCTTTTTACCTGTGGTTCAACAGAATCATTAGAAAAAAACAAAATAATAAAACTGGCCTGGACAAACATGATGGTACCCTTAACTTTATATTTTATTGCACAACCTTTTGATGCAAACTCTGTAAACAAATGATTTCTGTAACTGTCAATGAGACTTCTGTTCTGGTCAACAGGTATTTTGACCCACTCCACGTGAGCAAACTGTTTTAGTTGTTTCTGGTTTGAAGAGACAGCATGTTTCAGCTCATTTCACAGACGCTCAATAGGACTGAGATCTGGGCTCACAGAAGAACACTTCAGAACAGTCCAATGTTTTGGGTCATTATCCTGTTGGAAGACCCATGACCTATGACTGAGACCAAGCTTTCTGACACTAGTCAACACTTCTTGTTCCAAAATACCTTAATAGAGATTTCGTTGTACTTTGTACAGATTCAAGACACCCTGTGCCAGATGCAGCAAAACAGCCCCAGAACAAAACCAGGTCTCCTCCATGTTTCACAGTAGGGACAGTGTTCTTTTCTTGGTCTGCTTCATTTTTGCGTCTGTGAACATAGAGCTGATGTGTCTTGCCAAAGAGCTCCAGCTTTGTCTCATCTGTCCAAAGGACATTCTCCCAGAAGTTTTGTGACTTGTCAGTATGCATAGTGGCAAATTCCAGTTTAACTTTTTTATGATTTTCTCTCAGCAGTGGTGTCCTCACATGAAGTCTACTTTGGCTCAAGATATTATTGTATTTATCTTTAACCTGCTTGTCTATCATTTTCTTTCTAGTCTCCTGACACAGTTCTCTTCTTCTCTTTCTCTGCTCCATGTTCAGTGTTGTGTCCATCATGTCTCCAAACAGCACAATGACACATGTCTCCCTTTAAACAGACAGACTGACTCAGGACAAGTTTGAAGAACCTGTGACACACTGAAGTTTAACATATTCCTATTGTCCAAGTATTTATGACCTTTTCTAGGGGAACCATCATTTTTGTCCAGGCCAGTTTCATTATTTTTTTATTTTTTTATTCTACTGAACAACAATTCAGAAACAGTGTCTGATTTCCATTGATTTTCAGTAACCATTGTTGATTTTTCTTTCATTACCAGAGGGGTCCCAGCAATTTTGTCCACGTCTGTATATCCATCCGACTAATAGAATTGCAGATGTCAGAAGACGGGTCGGAGCTGTCACGGTGACTGTGATGTCGTTGTGTCTGTGGGCAAGACACTTTGCCTAGTGTGAATGTGGTGTGAGACTGAGTGCTTGGTGGTGGTTGTTAGTCTGTCCCAGGGCAGCTGTGGCTACAACAGGCCAAGCCGAACATACCCCGTTAGAAGCTAGCACATCCTCGCTCTCCTCGTCCTTCTGCTCCATGTGCATCTCAAAGGGGTTTCCTCCCTGGAGGTAGAGCTGGAACAGGCTGAGCTCCTGGCCCGGCACAGCCCCAGACGAGGCCTGTTTGCTGGGGGACACGGAGGGAGAGCGGCACTGACCCAGGAACTTGAACTCCTGTAAGCACACACAGAACTGAGCTAGACAGTTGCAAAACAGGATGGGCAAAAATAAATACAGCATCTTGATAACCAGATGATATTTTGGTAATCCATCATAAATGTGCCGAAACATATTTTGTTATTAGAGGTGTTAGTGGTATGAAGAAACCACAGACTGTATAAAAGAAGTGGACTAAATGAGTGTGACGTCACCCACCATCATTACATTTAAACTCAGCCAAAATGACTGGAGGCCGTGACAAAGGCCCTGGTCCATTTCTGCCGGGTGTTTGATTGACAGGCAGAGTAGCCAGTCAGAAGATAGTATTTTCAAACGTGGTTGACAGCACTCCATCTACTAAGCTTAGCTGTCTTCATTGCGTTGTGCAGACCTTGTGATCAGAAATAAGGCACACACAAATGTCCCAAACTATTTCCACAGTCTTTAAGTGTTTTATGACTTGTAAATATTAGTAAATATGTTTACAGGCCATTTTCATGTTTGTTTTCCATTTGCTAAAATGCCAAGTGTCTCGAGCTAAAATGTTAACAGCCCATTAGTAATTACAGGGCTATTCTCATTTGTGTCTGCCGTTGTTTGTTAAGTTGTTTGTATAGACCATATTATAATTCATATTTTCCTTTTGTTTGTTTATGTTGCAGAACCACACACACACACACATATCGTGGCATTTAACATAGGCATTTGACACAGTGGATTTTAATCCATGCTTTTATCATTTAACCACAGACTATTGTAATGCACTTTATGTTGGGCTCAACCAAACGTCACTTGCATGGCCACAAATTGTCCAGAAAGCATCTGCTCCACTCTTGACTGGCATTAAGAGCTGAGACCACATCATACAAATTTTAATGTCCTTGCCTTGTCTCTTACCGTAAAATTCTTTTAAAACCCTTTTATTTGTTTTAAATGCCTCCATGGCCCTGCCCCATGCTGTCTCAGACCTGCTTCAGTCCTCTGCCCCTGCACACTCACTCAGGTCAGCAGATCATTCTTTGCTAGTTGTCTCAAAATCCAAGAGAAAACTTAGTGAGGACCAGGCCTTCTCTGTCATGGGTCCAATACTCCAGGCTTTTGATTTTTAAATCAGCTTTTAAAACTCACCTTTTCATTTTAATGTTTCACTGTGATTAATGTTGACTTTTTAGTGTCTGGTGTGTTTTTATGTGTCCATGTTATTTGTCATCTGTGTCTATTTTATTACCTTTAATAATTTTTGGTCAACTGTGTTGTTTTTAATGTTCATTAGAAATAAAGTTGGATTGGATATCGACAAAGAGTCAAATAATATTAGTTTGTTATTAGTATTATTAGTATTAAGCCTACAGGTATAATTATATATTGTTTAACATGTAAATCCTATTAAATGTAGTGTAAATTATTATTGGCATCCCATGTGATCTTCGCAGTGACTTTAGGAATGGCTGCTATTGATATATTCAATATTAAAATTCAAAACAACATCTCTGAAAACAAAATCATCAGATGTCAATTAAAGTTATTACAACAGAAACCTCACATATGACTTTCAGTAATGTACTGTATATAGTTTAGGATGAATTGTCTGATGGGTCAGACATCTGAGGTGGAATTTGCTGGCATTTTCAACATAAATAACATGAAATGATGTTTCGACAGTGGTTTCAAGAAGTGGTATTATCCTCAAAGACTTGAGTGTTTCAGGTGAAAGGACTTTAGGGCATAAGATGAATATGACAAGTTTATGGAGTTGATCCCAAACAAATAATGAGAAGGAGAAACATGTGTGGACATTTCTTTGAAACTCCTGTAGTTATATAGAATCTTGCCCTCCATCTGAAACTATGATCAAACTACTCATCAAACTCCAGAACATGAATGCACTCCGAACTGAGAGTGTAGGATTTTTTTTTTCTAACTGTGAATCAGGCACTAAAAGTAATGTACCATTGTGAACCTGATGTCTTGTTTATCCCAAATCCAAAATGAAACAAAAACAGGACAAGGATCTGGCAACATGCTGTCATAGCATTTTATCCAGAACAGTATTACGGTGATTTGAGCCATTTTAATGTTGTTTAACTTTGTCTGAGAGCCACACAGAATCCAATTGTTTTTATGAGAAACTGTCGCCTGCAGACAAACTGAAGCTGGCTTTGGGTCCATACTGTTGATTGGCAAATGAGTTTTTTAGTGAGCTCTATCTGAGCATGAAAGAAACAAGATGAAAAATAGATTGTGTAGAAAATTAGCCCCATTTATCATTCACAGGTCTGTGCATCTGCCTATTTGATGCACGCTGAATTTAAAGTGTTCCTCTATCGACTGCATACATTACACCAACCCCGAGTCACATGGATACAGATTAGCACAATGCATGCCTAGCATGTTTTACAGTGGGGCTTTAACCTATCGGTCTCCATGGACACAAGCAGGTGGCCAAGGTAAGAGTCTGTAGAAAGGTCAGTTACAGTACAATGAATCCATGCAGACAAGCAGGGGACCAAGTTACAGGTAAAGTGTGTGGAGAAGCAAGCCCGCTTACAGTAAAGATGCATGGTTTTAAAGGTGCAATAAACCATGCATGACATGAAAGAAATGGTATTATTTTAGTCTATCTGTTGTTTGAAATGTTCCACAGTAAAACTAGAACTTATCCATCTCCATAGGGGCAAGCAAGTGGCCAAGTTACATGGCAGGTCTGTGGAGAGGTAAACCCTCCCATCTCAGTGGACTAAATGCGTGTGACATCACCCACAGTGTTCGGCTCCAAAGGAACTGTGTTAAGGGTAGCAGCTATGGGGGTGAAAGCCATCCTCAGGTGGTGAGCAAGTTAGATTTGTCTATTTTTATATACATTCTATGGCTGTGACTCACGTGCAGTTGGGAGATGTTGAAGTTTGACTTGACAGGACACAATTCCCATGTCTCATTTTCCAGGAACATCCTCAGCTCCTCCAGACGAGCCCTGTTTTCAAACCACAATCAGCATGTGCTCTAAGGTCACTTTAAGGTCATTAAGGCATTAAGTAAAGGTGCTGTAACAGTTTTCTTTCTGTATTACATATCTTATAAGGGCCTACATAAAAGTAAAATTGACTCTTGTGAGTTTTCAGCAATGTTAGAAAGTTGTTACCTCCTCAAAAACATACCCAGAGTTGTGTTTTGTTTCATTCACACATGTTTGATTAACCCATCTGTTTACGTCTTCAAAGCTCAAAATGCTCTGTTTCACCTTGTGATGTCATGTAGTTGCAGTTTTCAAGTTAACAGCTTTTACTTTTAGTTCAGTAGAAATTGGCAATTTCACAGCTGAAATTATCCAAATTGTACTAGTGAAGGTGTGTGAAGTTTAAAACACAGTGGAGCACTTCCTGTATTACCATATGACATCACAAGGTGGGCTGTTTTCCATTTGAGAGTCTAAATATGCAGAAGTTGTATGTTAAAACATGCGAAACAAAACACAACTTTGACTATGTTTTTGATAAGGAAACATTATAAGACAGATCATAAAACAGCATATTATGGGCCATTTAAAAAGGTGAAAAACTAGTTCATCATAAACAGTTTAGCCCCAAGTTATTCCTCACTTACCTTATCTAATCTGAACATCCTAATTATTCACCACAGTGAGTTTATAAGCACTTTTCACAGCTGTCAGAGACCATGGTTTTGATGGTTTGGGTGTCATGTACAAATACAACTAGGATGCTAACCACAGACTGCCTCATCCTATAAAAAAATCACAACTAGATGCAGACATAACACCGCAAACATATTTTGACCTTAGGGGCTGCTGTACTGTATCTGTACTAGGGCAAGACAAATTTTTGCTCAAATAGTTTGAAAAAAGTCAGGTATAGACTCTTTATATTTAATGCTGCTCCAAGAAAAACACAATAGTTTGGAGTTCTATGACTCGTTTTCAGACACATTAAGTGAGTAAGTCTTCTAGTGACAAAGGATGTGTGTTGACAATATGAACTCATTTGAATATTTCCCTTCCAAAATATTCCTGCTTTGGATTTTAGGGCAGAAGAATAATGAAAATATATATATTGTTGAAAACGACTGCAACTTAGGAATCCAATTACGATTCACTTTGCAGGTTCACGGTCTATTATTACTTATTATTACTACTCAACTACTACAAGAATCCCATGCGTTTCTCAAGGCTTTGTAAAGGTTTAAACTTCAAGGTAAACCATTTTCCCTAAATATACAGGGTGTGTTGGTGTTTGTCATGGATATTCTATTACTCAGAAAATTGATAATTTGGTAATTATGCCAATTGAAATTGTGACTATATTTCATCCCTAATGACTGCCCTCTAGTGGTCATTCGGGAATCAGAGAACCAAAGTTACACTCCTGACTCTTCTGTTATAAATCTGTTATGAAGCCCTGGTGTCTGATTTCATATTTACCCAGCACACTCCACTTCAGTAGTGGTTTTCATAATATTTGCTAGAAGTAATTTTTTGCTCAAAACATGAGTATTATTATCTTAACAGTAACAGTTCTCTTACTTGACATGACAACAAACAAGACAATGATAGATAGGTTATGGTTGTTTTCAAAAGAACTCTTCAGATTTATAACAAGGACTGTCAAGTGGGCTGGAAAGTCCCATTTGCGGGTGGTTCTTCACTAGGCTGAGGCCCACAGCAGCACTGGGGTGAGCAGGCTGGGATTGCTGATTGCTCTGATCCGTTTCATCACAGGTAAAGAGAAGGCTGCTGGGTCCTGGGGAGCACTGCACAAATACACTTTCTTGGATGAGTTTGCAGAGTCAAGACAAGACAAGATGTGAGGACACAAACCACTGAGAGAGAAAGTGCAGTAAGCTAATGAGACCAAAGTACTTATTGATACGTGTAAACATTTGCCTGAAATTATATAGCAGCCCCTTAAAACAATCAAAATGGAATTGCAAAGGTTACCATCATTTCAGGAACAGAATTTCCTCTGAAAACAAAACAACATTCCGTTTGTAGACAAAAAACGTGATAACCTGCAGTTTAGACCTCTACAAACATGTTCTGAAATGCATTGGATTCTTGTATTAGAACCATGTACTTATACTGGCATGGCTACCAAACACTGACAAGCCACACTACATAAAGAGCAAAGGAAAACAATATTGTAAGCCTTGTTTCGTTGCACAGTGAACTGAGGAGACAGCAGTGCACAGAGAGAAGTTTTAAGTCTTCAGCTATAATTTAAGGGGTACTTTAAAGTGGGGGTATTACACTTCTATTGTGTAATAACTGCTAACAACATTTAGATCACATTTAGATTTATTGTTTTGGAAATGTTATGGCAAAAACAATGTATTAACATGTTTAAAATGCCCTCCCTTCCTGCACTACTGCATATTGCATCAGGTTTCTGAAGTTTTAGTGTATTTGTATGTGGGTTTGTATCATGCTTTTGTATACTTATGGGAAATTGCCATTTAGGAACATGGATGACATAGGCTGAGCTTTGGATAGGATTCTACTGCTAACCATAAGAAGGGTTCAAATAGGGCCCAGGAGAGATCACTAAATGACTGAAACATGTATGGATGACACCTAAAATAACTTCAGGCATGTTTTTGATGAGGAAACAATGTTATAACATGGGAAAAAGCTTCAAAAGGTCTATTTTGCAGAATATCCACTATTTAAAGTGTTAACCTGTGACCTGTGTAGGGATGGAAAATGACACTTTTCTCCTCAAAACACACATATCCAATTATGTTGAATAAAAGTTTAAACTTTGAGACCTTTGAGGTGAAAATCAGCCTGAAATATCAAATTAAAGGCCCAGTTATGATATCAGCTTAACCAATATCAAGTCTTGACCTGTGGTTTAAGGTGTACTTTAAAATGCAGTTTAAAGACTTCACCTGTGGTTTCAAGTGTACTTTAAAGTATAGTTTAAAGTCTTCACCTGTGATAGTGTTTGAAGTAGTTGACGCTCTGGCGTTTGATGGACTCCTGCAGCACCTCAGATTTACTGTCACAGAACTGCTCACCCACCTGCATGAGCCTGTCCACAGGAGAGCAGAAGACATGATTCACAACACGCACAAACAAATAAGATACACTAAAGATTTGACAAGATGTACGTGTAGTGTGTCAGACTAAGACAAACTTTATGGATCCACAAAGGAAATTACTTGGACACAGTAGCTCACACATCACATTATATTACAGTAACAAAGAGTAAATGGTAATAAAACTTCTAAATAAGTGTTGTTTTTTTCCCTTTGCAGTTTTAGTGCAAATTACGTTAACTTTGTGGTCTTAAACAGCCAAAACCAGTAAAAGTAAATCAATGTTGCTGGATTTTGAGGGGGGGGGGTTATATACAAACTGTAGGGGCTGTAGTAAATGTTCTCTGCAGTACAAAATTAATGTTGGACAATGCTGTGCTAAAAAAAAACAAAAAAAAACAGATGTAAAAGGAAAGCGCGGGGCACCTGCTGATGATGTCCAGGACCACTATAAAGTCATCGTATTTAAAACTGGACATGTCTGTTCCCAGGATGAAGGGCTTGACCTTCAGCTGTACATCCTGCAGAGAACAAATGCCACTGTCATGAATATGAATAACACACACACAACGACTCAAACCACACATACACGGATTCAAACCACACACACAATTACTCAAACTACACATACACACACACAAATACTCAAACCACACACACACACACACACACACACACAAAGAGTCAAACCAGTAATACAATAAAAAGTGCACACATTAATTTTGTGTAATTAAACTAGGCCAAAATAAAAGCCTTACAGAGGCTAAAAACAATAATGAATACAATCTGCCTTTTGTTATGTTTTAATTTTAAAAACAGGCCATTTCTGTCAAGAGGACTGTGAATTTATTATGATATATTTAGTCAACTGTAATATTGATAACTGCATTGTCCAATATTGCAATATCAATAATATCACAACATATTGTGCCGCTCTACACAAACACTGAGGATGAGGCATGCTTAGACACTGCACCTGCCAAATCCGCGTCAGCCCGTGCTCCAGCTTCTTCTTCACATACGAGCGGTCCACCCCCTCATCCGACTCCTCTGCCGTGCCACCTACAGGGTTTGTTTTGACAAGACATTTGGATTTAGTTTTAGTCTTCTGACTAAATGATTATTAGTTTTAGATTTAGTCAAGTCAAAAATAAAGCCTGTCCAAATAACAGATTTTGAAGTATGATTTATTGCTGCAGAAAAAAATATCCTGATAATCTATAATATTGAACCACTTTATATCAACATTAAAACATCACTTCTGTCATTTTTTTTTCAAAATGAACCCAATTGTAAAACATAATTTTCACCAAATCTGTATCGATGTTGAACAATACCAATAGAGGGACCCCGCACGCAATAGTTCTTGACCATGAATACATATTGATCTTTCTTTCATATACCAACTTATCAAGAATTACTTTTGTTGTTGTTGTTTTTCCCATATCCATGGAGAGTTTGCCAGAGGCTAGTTAAGGAGCTAGCTATGGACATTTGAGATGGTACTCTGAGGTCTTCCAGAGGGAACACTTTGAGGGGATGAACCACTGCCATCACCAACCAACACACCAGAGCGGAGTAAGAATGAGGCGTTTCCTGTTGTGTTCACCTGGTTCTCCCTGGACATTGCTTTGATGCTGCAGGACACAGAAGAGAGACACTTTTGGATCTTCCTCTCCTCAAACTGCCCTGACAGAGGATCTGCTGAACCTTCCTGTCCAGTCCTTCTGTTATGATGCACTAAGACCATTGACGAAGTGTAAATGTTGCTGCAGCAAAACTTGAATTTCCCCCGGGATCAATAAAGTTTCTCTCGCATATTGCATGATAAGTTCATAAGTTAATATGGTAATTATCATGACACGTGTAGTCATGACAAAGATACCTTGAAAAAAAAATCTGATTCTAAGAGAGCATCTTTTCAATGTACCAAAGATTGAGGAAAGTATAGAAGAACTTGTGACGTGTTGTATTGCCGTTGTCTCAGAGATAGCAGACAGGGTAAATAAGTCAGGTCATGTATTTTATGTTGGCATTAGGGATGGGTATTCGATTAAATTTTCTTAATCGATCGTCAGGAGAATTAACGATCGATTATCGATTAATCATTAACGTTTTTTTATATTAAAATTTATCATCATTATTATTACTATCTGCACTACTAATCCGCATAAATAAATTCAACTTTACAACATATAAACTGTAACCAATATAGAGTCACATCAGCCTGTTTGAGATTATAATGTGTTTAATGCAGCTTTGTACAAGTCTCACAGAAACTAAACTTAAAACCACATGGCTAATTTGCATAAATTAAGCAAAGAAAAAAACAGCTCTTGTGCGCTGATGCGACACAACTCAGTGGAATACAGGTTAGTGTGACCATATTTGCGTTTGTCAAAACCAGGACACCGTACGGGGGGTGGGAGGTGGGGATTCGTCATCGACATTGCGCTACTCTCTCTCTTTTTCTCACTGGACACCAAAACATCTGTGCTGCTTTGTACACTGTGCACATGGCCTCCCACTTGTCCTGAACGCAACGGAAAGCGTGGAATTTCTTGTACAAGTCATCGTTAAATGTGCATTTGTGCTTCGGCATGTTGCAGGCTGATCGACTGTTTGCGTCTTGCTCCTTCTGAGTGCAGAAAGCTACATGTACGGACCGCAGTTTAGGCACAGTAACCTACATTCAGTTTGTCGATTAAAATGAACGTAATCAATGAAATTCTTAATGATCAATTATCGATTAATCGACTAATCATGCCCATCCCTAGTTGGCATATTGTATGTGAGGGAGGACTGGAACAGACTATTACCTGGAGTGTTGTCCTGCTTGTCATGCTCCTCGTGCCACTGCATTGTACAGTGGTAGCTTAGCATCACTTCCCACAATGCCTTGCAGAGGTCTGTCAGACATGGAATGTAACTATCCAGTGTAATATGCTGTGAAAAAAGAAGAAATTTAAAAATCAGGTCATAAAATAATATTAAGAATTTAAAAATAACAAGCATGACAATTTTAGGAGCAAAAATAAGTACTTTCAGTTATTAAATATATACTGTAAAACCTCTGTGCTCTCTGACAAGTTCACGACGAACACTGGCTCTCCTCAAGGAAGTGTATCATCACCATTGCTGTTCATTATGTCAACTAAATGACTCTCATCCAGGAAAGCATCAGGCTACATGAGACACATGTATGAGTGAACACCATTAGAACTTTGCCATGTATTTGTGCAAAATGTATCTTTCCATTGTAGTTTACAGAAGATATTCTTGAGGTCAAAATATGTCCACCATGTGCTCTCTCCATCTAATTATAAATATTTTATTGTCCAATAATCGGGAAGTGCACATTAGCATTTTCGTTATTACTGTAATGGCAAAATCCACCGGTGGTGAATAACTAGGATGAATAATGAGAAGACATAAGGTAAGTGAGGAAGACCCGTTTAAAATTAATTAGTGCTGTTTTTCATGTTTTTAAGACAGCACAAATCTGGTAGAACACCTTTAAAGGTGGTTTTGCATAAAACACTTTCAAAGGTAGTGTCCTTTCCTGTGGCCAAAACTCTGCTGAACGTTTTCTGTGGTGCTTTTGTGGAGAGACTCTTGACCTTTTGGATTATAGGCTGGTACAGGAAGCAACTGAAGCTTAAGAGAACTCGCTCAGGGAAATAGCCCAAATTGCAGCAAACACAGAGCATGAGTCTGAAGGGTCCGAACAGTGTGAGCAGTGTGCATAACACGTGTTCATCTGGAGACACAGACGCAGCTCAAACAGTATGAGATGACCCCACACACTCACTGCAGTGAGTGTGAGCTGCTGCCCTCAGGTCAGAGCATCAGTTGCCGTGCTCAAACAAGACAAGACCACACGTCATTCAGCAACTAAAAAACTGCACAAGTCTGATCCAATTATTAATCCAATTTATTTTTAAAATGATGTCAAAGTTTTACTTCAGGTTTTTGGATTATATTTTTTCAATAGTTGTTTTTGTGTTTTTATAATGTCATTCACTTGATGTGGAAAGTCTTATAAACAAGTGTTTTTACTCAGTGCAAACCAATTTCCTCACACGGTCTCTAAATGATGTCCTACTAGGAGAGAGAGAAAATAAATACAGATGTGTCTTTCCCTCTCTATATATCTCATGGATATTTGACTCTGTATCTGAGCGCACAGACCTTCCACAATCTGAATCTACTTCAGAGCTCTGAAATGATCTGAATGATTCTAGTGAAGGTGAATGCAATAACACAAGGGCTCTTCCTGGTTTCAATATATTTCATATGCAACATGTAAATAAAACAAAAACATACAGGTATATTTGTGAGTTAAAGCAACACAACACAACTTTCTGGAGGTGGCATGCCATCTGCATGATTGGACAGAAATAGAAAGTGGAGAGAAGGTTTTATGCCAGACTCTGGAAGATTATTGTTGTTTTTCCATCACTTAAAATTGTGTTGGTTTTCAGTCCATTTTTGGGGTAAAACGTTACACAGCGTAGAATGAACTCATTAAAAGAAATCAGCACATGTCACTTTGAAATTTCTCTTAAATGAATGTCTGACTTTGTCGTCTACAGGGGCATATCCTTGAATCATGACATTATGTAAAACTAATTACTGAGCACTAATTGTTATTCAGGCAGCTCAGCACAGAGAGCAGCTCAGCAGGGCGCCTACACCTTAAGAACTGTCTTAACGAGCTACAAATGAACACTTATATAATGAGAACTATCTGCAGAGGAAAACAGGGAGGCACTCAGGAGAAGAGGAGGGGGAGGGGCTGTGTACAAGTCCACAAGGCCACAGTACAATGCAGTACAAGAAAGTACACAGAAACAAACACAACAGAGGGTAATAGAATTTTCAGCACATATCCTGGTGTTTTCCCAAGAGCATTGAATTGTGATTGTGATTCTGAGCTCTGTTAAATGCAGTTCTAAGCTCAGACTCAAGCCAACACTGTAATAAGCATTTGTTCTCACAGTTTACACTATTTTCTGATCCATATTATAATGTTGTATTCTCATCAAAAAATTTTTTGCAGTTGTGTGTTTGGTTGTAATGAGATTATAGTCAAAGCCAAATCGTCTGACATACCTGGACTTGTATTGTGTTTTGTTCACACATATTTAACACACAAACTCATGCATATTTAGGCTTGTTTTTTCTCAGACAAAAAACACTCTGTTCCACCTTGTGATGTCATGTAGTGAAACTGAACCTAAGGTAAAATGTAGGAGTTAACTTGAAAACAACAACAACAACAATGTACAAGTAACAAGTAACAATGTGGAATAGAGCATTTTGAGCTTCAGAAAAGTAGGCAGACTAATAATGCAAGATAACTCAAAGATGTGTGAATGAAACAAAACAAACTCCAGGTATGTATTTGGTGAGGTAACGACATTATAACTAACTTAATGCTCAGAAAAGTACATTTTGTGTAATATAGGACCTTTTAGTTAAAAAAGGCATAAGATGTCCCCAGATCCAAAAGTTAACATGTTCAAATCAAATGCTCCTTTCATTGACACCGTTGTCAATAGGGCTGGGTATCATTCAGAAGTTGCCGATACGATACATACCTCGATACACAGGCCACAATATGATACATGTCTCGATACAGTGCACTTTCGATTCAATATGATATATTTCAAATTGATTCGATACGGTTCAATAAAAAATAAAGGCTAAATCGTGGCTGTGATACTAAAGGTCTTTGTTAAACCACTTCACTGGCAAAATTCATCCATCCATCCATCCATTTTCGTCCGCTTATCCGGGGCCGGGTCGCGGGGGGAGCAGCCTAAGCAGGGACTCCCAGACTTCCTTCACCCCAGACACGTCCTCCAGCTCCTCCGGGGGGACCCCGAGGCGTTCCCAGGCCAGCCGAGAGACATAGTCCCTCCAGCGTGTCCTGGGTCTTCCCTGGGGCCTCCTCCCGGCGGGACATGCCCGGAACACCTCCCGAGTGAGGCGCCCAGGAGGCATCCGGAACAGATGCCCGAGCCACCTCAACTGGCTCCTCTCGACGTGGAGGAGCAGCGGCTCTACTCCGAGCTCCTCCCGTGTGACTGAGCTCCTCACCCTATCTCTAAGGGAGCGCCCAGCCACCCTGCGGAGGAAACTCATTTCGAGCGCTTGTATCCGCGATCTCGTCCTTTCAGTCACTACCCAGAGCTCATGACCATAGGTGAGAGTAGGAACGAAGACTGACCGGTAAATCGAGAGCTTCGCCTTTCGACTGAGCTCCTCTTCACCACAACGGTCCGATACAGCGACCGCATCACTGCCGAAGCTGCACCGATCCGCCTGTCAATCTCACGTTCCGTCCTTCCCTCACTCGTGAACAAGACCCCGAGATACTTGAACTCCTCCACTTGAGGCAAAGACTCCCCACCCACCCGGAGAGGGCAAGCCACCTTTTTCCGGTCGAGAACCATGGCCTCGGACTTGGAAGAGCTGATCTTCATCCCAGCCGCTTCACACTCGGCTGCAAAACCGCCCCCCAGTGCACATTGCAGGTCCTGGTTCGATGAAGCCAACAGGACAACATCGTCCGCAAACAGCAGAGATGAAATCCTGTGGTCCCCAAACCGGACCCCCTCCGGCCCCTGACTGCGCCTAGAAATTCTGTCCATAAATACAATGAACAGAACCGGTGACAAAGGGCAGCCCTGGCGGAGTCCAACATGCACCGGGAACAGGTCTGACTTACTGCCGGCAATGCGAACACAGCTCCTGCTCCGGTCATACAGGGACCGGACAGCCCTTAGCAAAGGGCCCCGGACCCCATACTCCCAGAGCACCCCCCCACAGGACACCACGAGGGACACGGTCGAATGCCTTCTCCAGATCCACAAAACACATGTGGACTGGTTGGGCAAACTCCCATGAACCCTCGAGCACCCTATGGAGAGTTTAGAGCTGGTCCAGTGTTCCACGGCCAGGACGAAAACCACACTGCTCCTCCTGAATCCGAGGTTCGACTATCGGCCGGATTCTCCTCTCCAGTACCCTGGCATAGACCTTACCGGGAAGGCTGAGAAGTGTGATCCCCCTATAGTTGGAACACACCCTCCGGTCCCCCTTCTTATACAGAGGGACCACCACCCCGGTTTGCCAGTCCAGAGGTACTGTCCCCGACCGCCACGTGATGTTGAAGAGGCGTGTCAGCCAAGACAGCCCCACAACATCCAGAGACTTCAGGTACTCAGGACGGATCTCATCCAACCCCGGAGCCTTGCCACCAAGGAGCTTGCCAACCACCTCAGTGACTTCGGCCAGGGTGATGGATGAGTCCGCCTCCGAGTCCCCAGCCTCGGCCTCCTCCTCGGAGGACGTGACGGTGGGATTGAGGAGATCCTCAAAGTATTCCTTCCACCGCCGGACAACGTCCCCAGTCGAGGTCAACAGCTCTCCCCCCGCACTGTAAACAGTGTTGGTGAAGAACTGCTTTCCCCTCCTGAGGCGCCGGACGGTTTGCCAGAATCTCTTTGAGGCCGTCCGATAGTCCTTCTCCATGGCCTCCCCGAACTCCTCCCAGCTTCGGGTTTTTGCCTCCGCGACCACACGGGCTGCAGCACGCTTGGCCCGCCGGTACCTGTCAGCTGCCTCAGGAGTCCCCCGAGCCAGCAAGGCCCGATAGGACTCCTTCTTCAGCTTGACAGCATCCCTTACTTCCGGTGTCCACCACCGGGTTCTGGGGTTGCCGCCGCGACAGGCACCACAGACCTTACGCCCACAGCTCCGAGCAGCTGCATTGACAATAGAGGCCGAGAATGAAGCCCACTCGGACTCCATATCTCCAGCCTCCCCCGGAATCCGGGAGAAGTCCTCCCGGAGGTGCGAGTTGAAGGTCCCTCTGACAGAGGGCTCCGCCAGACGTTCCCAACAGACCCTCACTACACGCTTGGGCCTGCCAGGTCTTTCCGGCTTCCTCCTCCGCCAGCGAACCCAACTCACGACCAGGTGGTGATCAGTTGACAGCTCAGCCCCTCTCTTCACCCGAGTGTCCAAGACACGCGGCCGGAGATCAGATGACACGACGACAAAGTCGATCATCGACCTCCGGCCTAGGGTGTCCTGGTGCCACGTGCACTTATGGACACCCTTGTGCTCGAACATGGTGTTCTTTATGGACAAACTGTGACTAGCACAGAAGTCCAATAACAAAACACCACTCGGGTTCAGATCGGGGAGGCCGTTCCTCCCAATCACCCCTCTCCAAGTGTCACTGTCGTTGCCCACGTGGGCGTTGAAGTCCCCCAGGAGAACAACGGAGTCCCCGGTCGGTGCACTGTCTAGTACCCCTCCCAAGGACTCCAAGAAGGCCGGGTACTCAGCACTGCTGTTCGGAACGTAGGCCGACACCACAGTGAGAGACCTGTCCCCGACCCGAAGGCGCAGGGACGCGACCCTCTCGTTCACCGGGGTGAACTCCAACACACAGCGACTGAGCTGTGGGGCAATGAGCAGGCCCACACCAGCCCGCCGCCGCTCCCCACGGCCAACGCCAGAGAAATGGAGAGTCCAGCCCCTCTCAAGGAGTTGGGTTCCAGAGCCCAAACTGTGCGTGGAGGTGAGGCCGACTATATCTAGTCGGTAACGCTCAACCTCCCGCACAAGCTCAGGCTCCTTCCCCCCCAGCGAGGTGACATTCCATGTCCCCAGAGCTAGTCTCCATGTCCGGAGATCCGGACGCCGAGGCCCCTGCCGTCGACTGCTGCCCAGATCTCTCTGCACCGGCCCCATATGGATCCTCCTGCGGGTGGTGGGCCCACGTGAGGACGGCCCCACGTCGCTCCTTCGGGCTGAGCCCGGCCGAGCCCCGTGGGGGGAGGCTCGGCCACCAGGCGCTCGCTGGCGAGCACCCACCCCAGGCCTGGCTCCAGGGTGAGGCCCCGGTGACGCCAATCCGGGCGACGTAACTGGCCTTGCTCGTACACGCAAAATTCATATGAAACACAAACATTTTAATCATCAAAACAGTAAAAATATCAAATGTGTTGCATAAATGAGCTTTCTTTCACTCCACAAGCAACAAAACTGTAGCTCTGTAACAAAATAATTTAGTAAAACACACCTAAAAATACTCTTGGTGATATCGATACAGTAGCCCACGAAATCGATACTGTATCATCAATTAAATTATACGATATATCGATATTCCGATATTTGTGCACACCCCTAGTTGTCACCAGACTTCAGGCAAACCAGTGTTGCAGAGCTGGTCATTTGCAACCTGGGTCCGACAAGGCCATTTTGGATCAACTCTCAGTTAAACACTATGAGCCATATGGTGGTTAAGTGGCTAGCACTTACGCCTCACAGCAAGAAGGTTCCAGGTTTGATTTCCATTTTTTGTTTGAGCTTTTCTATTATTATTATATTTGAATCCTGAATTGCCCTGTGTTAGAACTTGTGCTTTTCATTGACTGGATAACAGTGATAAAAAGTGGCTGTAGCCCTAACAGAGAATTACCGTGCACAGGTCCTTGTACTGCATCTTCTGGAACTTGGTGTCAGCGTTTCCAGCACACAGCTCCACGTAGCCCAGCACCACCTGGAACACTGTGTTGTGGATGGCCTGGGTGAAGTGCATGTGCAGCTGGTCCATAGCCATCTGAAGGGACAGGAGCAGAAGTTAGGGAAGGACATAAGATATCACTATGTAGAACCATAAGAACTGTTTCTTCCCCACTGCTGTTGGACTCATGAACATTCATAACATCTGTCACTGTTACTGCCTTATTTATATATATATATATATATATATATATATATATATATATATATATATATATATATATATATATATATATATATATATATATATATATATATATATATATATATATATATATATATATATATACAATAAGTATCACGCTGAGCGAGGCAGCGACTGACCTGAAAGATAAGATCATGGCCCGAATGAACACAAGGCAACCCCGATGCCGGTTACAGAGGCTAAGTGAAGTACCATCTGAAAGTCTCCTAGACGATGTGAATGCAGCACTGAGAGCGATCCCTACCACAACAATCACTGAAACCAATGAGCTGATATACACTTCAGCAGCAGTGATCCTAGATGTGTTGGGCTATAAGAGCAACCATGGGAGCCATGCGATACAATACCCACCATGGCAAAGACGGTTAGAGGCTAAAATCAAGGAGGTGCGGAGAGAAGTGAGCCAACTGTCAGAGGCCCAGAAAGGTGCAATGAAAAAGCAAGTGCCCAAGAGGTACAACCAGTTGCCCATACCTGAAGCACTTGAAACTGCCAAACAAAGGCTCCAAGCCTTGGCCAGCCGCCTAAAGAGGTACACACGAGATAACGAGGCCAGACGAATAAACCGGCTGTTCGCAACACAACCGGCGAAAGTGTACGCTCAGTGGCAGGGTAATAACAGCAGAGCATACCCACCAAGGCTGGAGACTGAGAGGTACTGGAAAGGCATATGGGAAAGGGAGGCATCACATAACACCGATGCACAGTGGCTGGTGGATCTGAGAGAAGACCACAGCAACCTCCCTGAACAGAATCCAGTCACCATCACAGTGGCAGACATCCAGGGAAGAGTCTCAGGTATGAAAAACTGGACCGCACCGGGCCCTGACATGATCCATGCGTACTGGCTAAAGAAGCTCACTGCCCTCCATGAGCGCCTGGCAGCACAAATGAACCAGCTGCTAAGGGATGGGACTCACCCTGAATGGTTAACCCAAGGGCGTACGATCCTGATCCTAAAGGATCCTTCAAAGGGTGCAGTCCCATCCAACTATCGGCCAATAACCTGTCTCTCCACAACATGGAAGCTCATGTCAGGCATCATTGCGGCTAAGATAAGTGGGCACATGAATCAATACATGAGCGCAGCACAGAAGAGTATCGGCAAAAACACCAGGGGAGCCAAACACCAACTCCTGGTTGACCGAACAGTCGCCCGCGACTGCAGAACCCGTAAGACCAACCTGTGCACTGCCTGGATTGATTACAAGAAAGCCTACGACTCAATGCCACACACATGGATCACTGAGTGCTTGAAGCTGTACAATATCAACAGGACTCTAAGGGCGTTCATTGCGAACTCGATGCGGTTGTGGAAAACCACCCTTGAAGCCAAGGGGAAGCCACTTGCACACGTGTCCATCAAATGTGGCATATACCAAGGAGACTCACTGTCCCCACTACTGTTCTGCATAGGCCTGAACCCTCTCAGCCAAATAATCGACCGCACTGGCTATGGATACCGACTCAGAAACGGGGCCACCATCAGTCACCTCCTCTACATGGATGACATCAAGCTGTACGCTAAGAGTGAGCGAGACATCGACTCACTGATCCACACCACAAGGATCTACAGTACAGACATTGGGATGTCATTCGGGCTTGAGAAATGTAGCAGGATGGTGACAAAGAGAGGGAAGGTAGTCCACACAGAGGGGGTGTCACTCCCAGAGGGAACAATAGCAGACGTTGAGGACAGTTACAAGTACCTTGGTATCCCACAAGCAAGTGGCAACCTCGAAGAGGCAACAAGGAAAGCGGCTACGGCCAAATACCTGCAAAGAGTGAGGCAAGTCCTTAGAAGCCAGCTCAATGGCAAGAACAAGGTGCAGGCAATCAACAGCTACGCCCTGCCAGTGATCAGATACCCCGCAGGGATTGTAAGCTGGCCAAAGGAGGAGATACAGACCACAGATGTTAAGACACGAAAGCTCCTGACCATGCATGGAGGGTTCCATCCCAAATCCAGCACCCTGAGACTGTACGCAGGCCGGAAGGAAGGGGGCCGAGGACTAGTGAGTGTGGGAACCACTGTCCAGGATGAAACATCCAAGCTCCTTGAGTACATCAAGGACAAGGCCCCGGCAGATGAGGTGCTCAGAGAATGTCTCAGACAGTGGGGTCCAGAGGAAGAGGTGCTGGAGGGACCATCATGGCAGGACAAACCCCTACATGGGGCGTACCACCGGAACATAACTGAAGTGGCTGATATCAAGAAATCCTACCAATGGCTTGAGAGGGCTGGTCTGAAGGACAGCACAGAGGCACTGATCCTGGCTGCTCAGGAGCAGGCCCTGGGCACTCGAGCAATAGAGGCCCAGATCTACCACACCAGACAAGACCCACGGTGTAGACTGTGCAAAGAGGCTCCTGAGACAGTCCAGCACATAACTGCGGGGTGTAAGATGCTGGCAGGGAAAGCATACATGGAGCGACATAACCAAGTGGCGGGCATAGTGTACAGAAACATCTGTGCAGAGTACGGGCTGGAGACCCCAGGATCAAGGTGGGAAACACCTCCAAAGGTTGTGGAGAATGACCGAGCCAAGATCCTGTGGGACTTCCAGATACAGACTGACAGAATGGTGATGGCGAACCAACCAGACATAGTGGTGGTGGATAAGAAACAGTGCAGAGCCGTGGTGGTTGACATCGCAATACCAAGCGATGGTAATATCAGGAAAAAGGAACACGAGAAGCTAGAGAAATACCAGGGGCTCAAGGAAGAGCTGGAGAGAGCCTGGAAAGTAAAGGCATCAGTGGTGCCTGTGGTGATCGGAGCACTCGGGGCTGTAACCCCCAAACTGGAAGAGTGGCTACAACAGATACCGGGAAAAACAACAACAACGACATCTCAGTCCAGAAAAGTGCAGTACTGGGAACAGCAAAGATACTGCGCAGAACTCTCAAGCTCCCAGGCCTCTGGTAGAGGACCCGAGCTCAATGAGGGTGAGAGAGACCTACCACCGTGGAAGGTGAGAAACACATGACACATTTTATATATATATATATATATATATATATATATATATATATATATATATATATATATATATATATATATATATATTATATATTTTTTTTTTTATTATTATTATTTGTAAAAGGACAGGACATATTAATGAACATTTAAAGGTTGTATAGAGGATTTTCCAAGGAACGAGAAATCCAGCGACTGTTTGTCCTTTTTCAAATGTTGCGCATGCGTGAAACCACCCCCCCCTCCCCTACAGCTCCCTACGTAGAAACGCCTTCTCCCGCCTCCTCTTTACGCCAGAAACAGGTTTGTTTACAGCCGGTGCTGCACATGACTTGTAAACAACTAACTACAGTGTTGGTTAGGCAAGGTGGAGAAGTGAGGAGCGGGGGGAGCGGGTGCGCGGACATTTCGTTCACGGGACGAGAAGTGAGGAGCAGGGAGAAGAGCGGAGCAGGGAGAGGAGAGGGGAGAGAGGAGAGAGGAGAGGGGAGCGGTGCGCGGAGATTCCGTGCCCGGAGAACTGAGGAGCAGGGGAAAGAGCGGATCGGGCAGCGGGGACAGGAAAGGGGTGCAGAGAAGGTTGCGCGGAGATTCCGTACGAATGAACTAGCTACAACACGCAGCAGCAAGCGGACTCTTTCTTTGCCTTGAAAATTACGTTTTCAGACATAGGATATCGCTTTCGTGTCCTGAAAAACGTTTGTCTAGCTCTTGGAAATAAAGTACGTTTTCATAATAAGCAGAAGTGACCTGTCCAGGAGTAATTTGGCGACCAATGCGTCTGCTTCAGTTGCGCCATCGCTGGAATGAATCTACAAGAATCACCTTAGTTTGGCTTCGCTGCTTTTCCCCTTGTCTTCTTCTATCAGCGACCTCAAAAACGGACTTTCTTTTGCGGCTAACTGCTCCTGGATTCTTGTCGCCATTGCAACAAACTTTGTGCTAACTGCGAGGAAGATATAGGTCAAAAAAAAGCCGCTAAGAACTGTTGCGTTGGTGGAGTAAACAGCGTCTGTGCGGCTTGCGTCTGCGTGACAGGCGTACGTAAACCACGTACCGGCGGCGCGCAGGCAAGTCAGTTACGCTAGAAACTTAGGGAGATTGATTGACAGCCTGTCAGCTAACAGATAACGAGGCAGTGTCGTTATCTATTGGCAAATGTTTAGCTGGCCCCACCACGTCCAGAGTTGATGAATTTTTATTCTCTTTTTTTTGGTCATCATAATTACAAGGCTACTGCACCTCTATAATGCTATCATTGACAACTTGAAACAAAAACAAACAAAAAAAAAATCCTCCATACAACCTTTAAAATAATTTAAAGTCACTCGGTCCCCTATATTTGCCAAAAATAACATATTAACATGTTTTATAAGTTTCCTTTTTGTTTTTGATGCTCTGAGTCTGCCATCCCTTTGTGCTCTGAGCCAGTCACTCCCCCTTCAGAGCCTATCACAGCACAATCAGCATGTATCCCACTAATGAAACTACTGCACATAGCATCAGGTTTGTCAAGTTGCTTTGTACAGTTTTGGATCATGATTTTGTATATTTATGGAGAATTGTCATGCAGTAAATTGGGTGACATAGGCTTGTGTTCTGAGCATGGCATAGAATGTTACAGTTAAACAAAATGAGGGTTTGAATAGGGCCCTGGAGAGATCACTAAAATACTCAAACATGCATGGATGACTTCCGGCATGTTTTGACAAGGGAACAATGTTATAAAATGGAAGAAATGTTAAAAATGTGAATAATACACCCTCTTTCAACAACTGCACTTAACCAACATGCACTGTTCTTCTGCACATACTGTATATTTTGTACTGTATATCAAAGTCCTTTTTTTTTGTACGAACTTATTGTTTATCTATCATGCCGTAATGCATGCATGAAAACGCACAATTGTGGCAACTGAGTAGTGCAGAGACAGTGATTCATGTCACGCCTCTTCCAGGATCCCAGGACCCAGCAGTGTCCACTTTGGGACAGGGGACAGACTTCAGGACATGGGAGACACATGTGGGAGCCAGAGCCAAAGTGTGGCAGGTAAGTACCGTAGTGAATATTTTATTATGGGGTCCTGTGTATATGTGTGTGCATGTGTGCGTGCGTGTGTGTGCGTGTGTGTGTGCCAGGGTCCTGCAGGGGTCCATTTTTGGAGACCCACACCCGTCTGTTAACCCGTGATTATATCAAAGTTAAACCCGCCCCCGCCTGGACCCGTGAACATTCCACCCGTTACCCGCCCGTGCCTGTGATAAATCACACACAAATTAAAAGCATTCTAACTGAAGCATCCATCAGAATATGAATTCAAAAGTTACAACTTCAAGAATTACAATCACGAAATTAAATGAGTTACGCTTTCTTCAGTACAAATATGAATTCAGAGACGCGACTCGACTGTCATCATTTCACAGGCATTAGCAGAAGAAACACTGATCGAGATGCAGGACTTTTGCGCCGCACAGGCCGCGGACTAAACCAGGACTAAACCAGGACTAAACCAGGACTAAACCAGGACTAAACCAGGACTGACCCTGGACTGATTCCTGGACTGTACAAGGACTAAACCAGGACTCACTGTTGGGACAGGTCCAGAGGTGTAGGTGCACCCGTGTAGTCCATCAAGTGAGCGCAGGCTACACGCCGCACGGAGGGAAGCGCTGCGCTTTGCGGACACCTGCTCCACGGGCTCAGGGTTCTCTCCCTGTCTCTTAGGTCCAAGATTAGTCCCGCTTTAGTCCTGACCCACCCGTGTCTAATCACTACCCCCTGCATACCCGCCCGTACAATTCCAGAACGTTAAAACCTGCCCCTTTCAGTACCTATTTGCCCGTACCTGTCGCGTGCCCCCGGTGCAGGACTCTGGTGTGTGCCTGCGTGCTCTACTCACCTGAGTCTTGCCCAGCAGCGAGTACGCCCTTTGCACTTTAGTGTAGTGCACCACCTCAAAGTGCTTACAAGTCTTTGACAGGGCCACGTCCAACTGCTCCTGAGGAGGGAGACAAACACAAAAGAGGGATGAGAGAGAGAAGGGGATGAGGCCGGAGGAGGGGGTTGGAGGAGACAGAGGAGAGGGAAAGGGGAAGGAGAGAAAGGAAAGGTGGAAAGGATAGTGAAAGAATAAGATAGGAGGAGAGGAGGAGAAAGAAACAAGGAGAGGAGGAGGAGAGAGGAGAGAGGAGGAGGAGGAGAAAGATGTAGGAGGAGGGAGGAAAGACAAAAAAGGATAACAGCAACAGAGGGAGGATGGGAGGGGGAGGACAGAGGAGAAGCATGGAAATGAGAAAAGAATGAAAGGAGAGAGGAGGCAAAACAGAATGAGACAGGAGAAATAGAGTGGAGGGTAGAAGAATAGTGAAAAAGTTGGATCGGGGTATCCTTAGTGCTTAAAGTGTGTCATAGTTTCACATCAGTTAAGGGGCAGTCTGTAAAAAAAAATCTCCCCCAAAAAAAAGTAAAAAAAAAAAAAATACAGCAAGTTAGTGCTGTTTCCTAGAACAGATACTTATAAACAAGGAAAACACCATCCAAAATGCAAACAATTTATGCACAAGGGAGGACATTTTTTGACTTTATTAAATAAAATAAGCAATAAACATTATCTCAATCTTTAGAAAACTCTTAAATATATTTACAATAAGTATGTTTTAGTGAAATGAGTGGTCTAACCTATGCACTTTAAAATTAAGATATTCTATGGGGCCCAAAAGAAAACAGATGTGCCCCTTGCATTTGACCCAACCACTCTGTACTGCCTCATGTCTACTGCTTGTTTGCTGTTCGGCAAGACACTTGACCAACCTCGCCCTCAGGAGGGAATGAATAATGCATAAAACGGTATGGGAGTTAGTGTGGCGTAATATCCATCCATGACACAGGAACTCACTTCTATCTGCTCCAGCGTGTCCTGTAGTTTGGAGTTCAACTCACTGTAGACACAAAACATTGACAAATACTGAAAAAAGTGCTACAACAAATTTACAAGTAAAAAAAGTGAATAATGAAAATATCATACTGCATTGGTTCTCAAACTGTGGTACGATGTTATAAGATTTTGATTTTCATAAACATGATTTGTGGCCTCAGTAAGGTCAGTATTGAAAATCTGATAGTAATCAATACAAAAACTAGTATGGAAATTAGATAATCATTTGAGCAGGCATCCATACTAAAAAAGTTCCACTGACAGGACAGAAATGAAGCTTTCCTGACTAACTTTAGAATGAGCTGTTTCAGAACAAGTATAAGAGCACACAGACTAGTATACACCCATGGACCACTATGGAACCTTCCCGGACCACTGAATATTACACAGATATGTATAAGGCCACATGGGAATACAAAAGAAAGTACTGCCCGCCCCATGAAGTTGGAGGACAAAGTGCGTACGTCACCAGTGGCGGTGAAAATGGGAGTAGATCAGAGCAATGACATCATGAATACAGGAGAATAAAGATAACTCAAACATGCACGGCTTACTCTAAATACAACTGTAGAGGGTCATTGAGGAGGAAACAGCTGTAACATTGTTAAAAGCTTTGAAAAGTTCAGCTTGCATATAGTGACTCCCTACATATGAGAGTAAATGTGATCATGATTCCATTTGAATGACACAGTAAGTAGAACTGTATTTGTATCAGAGATGTGAGTTTAGAGGAGCCTCACATCACACAGAATACATGAATAACTAATGAAAGGAAGCACTAATTAATCAGGCCCTGAGGAGTATAGGAGGAGAGAGGAGAGATAAAACGGTGAAAAACACTGAGCCAGATCCAGATAATGTGGCTTACAGCTGTGGGCTCTGGGTGGCTCCTGTCGCTGTGAGGCGGGCATGCACCACCTTACCAACTCACAGTGATCACAGCACTTGCTACAGATGTGCACTCATCTGTGTGCACAACAACACTAAAGCTTTTATCATTGCTAAAATGTAGATGGCTCAAAATATCCATTATGTTTCTGATCTGTTCTTTTTTATTTTTTCATTTTTTGTTTATAGATCACAAAAGACCTCTGATTTTAATTTAATGAGTTATTTTATTTCTATGGAGTATAAACTGCTAACACATATTTAGATCACCATGTTACCCCCCCAACTTAACTTAGTTGTGTCAAATACTTGACAGATGAGTCGCGGCAAAAACAATACCTTTATACAGAGACAAGCAAGTGTGGACCTTTCACCAGAAATGTTACCTGGTTTAGTCCTGGTTCTGTCCTGGTTCTGTCCTGGTTCTGTCCTGGTTCTGTCCTGGTTCTGTCCTGGTTCAGTCCTGGTTCAGTCCTGGTTCAGTCCTGGTTCAGTCCTGGTTCAGTCCAGGTTTACAGTTACATATTGCAACTTTAAATGACATGAGAAATCTAATACCTGACCTGACCTTTGCCCTTACCTGATGCAGCTGTAATGTTTGAAGGTGCTGGCGGCCTTCTGACACTCAAGACACAGCTGGATGGCTCCTGGATAATCCTCCTCCTGCACACACATGCACACATACGAAAGACATCTTTAATGTGAAACAAATATTCTGCCCCACTGTGATAAAGGTTTTGACTGAAGGGCTCAGGTCGGTACTCAGAACTGTCACTGGAAAATCACAGAATGAAAACCTGCATCCAAAGTCTACTGCATAAGATGGATATTTACTAGTATTTGACCGATATTTTTTCACCAATACTGATTGTTTAGAATCCTGAGTCGCTGATGACCTATAAGTTCTGCCAATATTTGTAAATAATTTTGTTAAAGGGCCTGTACCAGATTTTGATCTATTCTTGTCAATGTAAAAGCTCTTTCAGCAGCTTTTACATGATTCATACATGATGTAAAGTTTACATCATGTATTGGTTGTAAAAGCTGCTGAAAAAAAACTGACTAAAAAATATAATGTGTTATTTTTTCTCAGGTAATAACTAATAGAGAAGCTACAGACAGGGTGACCTATCAGAATCATGGGGAATCAATTGACAAAAATAGCCCTACTCGTCTTTATATTTACCAAAAACTGAAGGTGGAATTTGAGATCTGATGTTCCTCTGAGTATAGGTTTTTCACATTTATAATTGGAGTATACATAGTAGACAAGGCAGAGGCCAAAACCAGTGTCTCAGTTTCACAAAGAGACAGCCATCTGTGTGTACTCCAAAAGAGTCACACACTGATGCAGTTTGAATAGGGGAAATTTTAGGCAGTTTAGGGGGAAAACATCTAGGAGAAAAAAAAAAAAAAAAAAAAAAAGGGAATCACTTTGTTCCAATTTGTGATAATACATGTGATAATACAATAAGTGCTCCAATGTGTTTTTAAAGTTAAAATATTTTTTGCCCTGGAATTGCTAATCTCTGCTTCAGTAAAGGTAAAATGGGCTGTTAACTTGGAAACTACGCTGCTTGACATTATAAGGTGCATTTTGAGCTATGGAGACGTAAACAGACAAGAAACCATTTTGTGTAATATAGGACATTTAAAATGGCTGTAAGATTGAAAATGTGTGGATTTTGTTCTGTCTTGTGCTTTCGAAAAGGGTGAATCTCCCTACAAGACCTGCCCCCCGTCTGAATCATGACATCAAATTGTAGAATGTCATGAACCCAAATTACAGGAGTTTATGTTTATGAGTTTATGTACCCAGGCATGTGGTGGACAGTACAGCTCGTACACAGTCCAGACTGAGTGACCTTCAGAGCTGGTCCTTCTACACAGCCTCTGGGGAATGTGTGTGAACGGTGCCCAGGACAGAGTGTAGCATGGATAGGTGACGCCCACAGGCATAGGGGGATTTAAGTGGATGGAACAGAAATAAAGTAGGAGGGTTGTGAGTGAATATATTTCCAATGAGTAGAACAGCAACCAGCTCCGCTCACACCTACAGCCTCAGCCCCGCTCGCACCTACGGCCTCAGCCCCGCTCGCACCTACGGCCTCAGCCCCGCTCGCACCTACGGCCTCAGCCCCGCTCGCACCTACATCCTCAGCCCCGCTCGCACCTACAGCCCGCTCGCACCTACGGCCTCAGGCCCCGCTCGCACCTACGGCCTCAGGCCCCGCTCGGCACCTCGGCCTCACACCTACGCCTCAGCCCCTCGCACCTCGCACCTACGGCCTCAGCCCCGCTCGCACCTACATCCTCAGCCCCGCTCGCACCTACATCCTCAGCCCCGCTCGCATCTACGGCCTCAGTCCCGCTCGCACCTACATCCTCAGCCCCGCTCGCACCTACAGCCCTGCTCACCTGCCTTTGGATTGGTTTCAGTCCTGCTTTATTCCTGGCACAGTTCTGGCACACTCCTGGCACAGGAGGACACCACCCCTCCCTTAGCTCTTTGTCCTACAGCCTCTCTGTATGATCGGAGTGACTCATCATGTACAAGAGATTTCTTACACCATTATCAGGCTGCATAAGTGCCTCTCCTGCTGCACCTGTCACACAGCCAGGTGTAGTGTGTGGAGTTCACTCATAAACAAGAACATTATACAATATGAAAAGTGTGTTGCCTATGGACGAGATCTGAACTGTTAACCCTGTGCCCTCTCCCCTTCTCACATATGTGTGTTAAAGGCTTGCGATGTATGAGAGTCCTCACCTCTAGCATCTCACTGAGGCGCACGTCTGTTCTTTGCTGCAAACACAAAAGGTTAAACATGTTAAAATGTGACATGAGGTGACAATAAGAACACACATGCACAAGGCACTTTTGTGCATATGAACAGCTCAGACCAATCCAAACATGCGCTTATTCTGTCAGTATGTCTATGAGTATCTAGTGTCAAGACTGGTTTTAGTTTTTAGGTGTATTATGACAACCCTAGGTCAATGTGATATTTTCAAAATGTCATATTGTGGGGTCATTAAAAAAAAAATTTGGGAGCTCCAAAGAAGTGCAGTGCAGATCTGTTTTTTTTTTTTGTTTTTTTCACAATTTTTGTCTTTGAACCCAGCATGCAGTCGCAAAGTTTTATTGGATGTGCATGTCTCTGTCTACCAATATTACAGTCTTAAATCACTACGTGTCTGATTTTGATCATTTCAATCAATCCTAGTCTGAGCAGACTCCACTAAACCAATAGAGGATTTGTATGAAAACAGCTGAAGCATACACACATCGTACCCTGTGTGCTAAAGACAGGGCCTGATGACTCTGTCTGTTGAGCTGCACTGAGACTTTTGTTTGAGCTTTCTATTATTACTGTATTTTACTGCTCAAAGTGCTTAGGGACAAATAAAGTCATACTGATTGATTGAAGCATAATATTTAGATGATAGTGATACACTGATGGTATTTGTATAATCCATATGAAATGAGCTTCATGCTCTGTTTAAGGTGCAGCATCACACATCAAATGAAGGGACTGCAATATGATCACATTTTACACTTGTTTGAACGAGTATGCCACAAGTTAGTTTCTGTTCTTTTTCTGCTTTATCTACTGTTTGCAGCTTTGCCATATTTCCTTTTAGAAATGTTTATAAACGACACACATGAGATCGAAATGGGCTAATCTTTAAAAGAGCTATTCAAAAGAGTGGCCAACTCAAGAATTACTAAGAACTGCTCTGCTACTGCACGATAAAGTCTATTGCATTTTCTTGTACATTAACATTTATTTTCACTGCATACTTTCTCCTTCCTAGCTGTATTAGATCAGTTTCAGGTTATGTACTGGTTTAGTAGTTTAGTATTATATTAGTCCTTGCTTAGTCCTGATTAAAGGGCCTGTACCCAAATTTTCCCCATGGATTTGAGCAAAATAAACTCACTGCTGTTAATAATTAAGATGTTCAGAATGCATAAGGTAAGTGAGGAATAATTTTTGACTACTGCAAACTGTTAGTTCTGTTTTTCACATTTTAAAATCATCTTTAAACCCTGGTTTGAGTCAGATGGTATGCTGGTCTAGTATTACTTTAGGATTAGTTTAGTCTAGTCTTAGTCCTGGTTTGGGTCAGACTGTGTGTTGCTCACCAGAGTCTTGATGGTCCTGAGGGACTTGAGTAGACCGGTCAGTAGCTGTCTCCTCCTCTGATTGGCCAGCAGACCCAGGCAGGCCTCAGTGAAGCCCTCCTTAGCCCCGCCCAGTTGCCTTCACACAGAAAGAGGAAACATTTACACAAAGGTTTTAAAACACTTTAGGATACCCTTATTTTTTGAAGCAAACAAAAAGAAAATGTGAAAATTTTCAATAACAAACATAACATAGAAGAGCCCTGGCAGGAGCACAGGGCATTACCTTCGGGCGTTGGTGCAGATGACTGCTGCCAGCTGTAGGTTGGTCTGCAGAGCGGTCACCCTCTCCAGCTCCTGTCCACGCACACACACGCACGCACACGCACGCACATGTAAGATCTTTTTAAGGCTTTTTAAATGCTCTTTACTCTAAATGCAATGCAGTCATCACAGGCAAGATTAGGCAAATGTGTTTATACAACTATAAAAAGGTATTAATTCTGTAGTGATATTATATTTGATTACTTATTTATGATTATTATTTATTGGCACACCAGTCCACACTAAAAACATAAATGCACTTTTAAACATGCTTTTTGTCACCTTTATATTGCAGATGGAATTCAATTCTGTCACTGGACAAATGTTTAAGAATGAAGACATCTCGCTGCTCAGTCAACCGGCTTCTTGAGTTCTGAAGAGCACTGTCATGTGCCTGAAGGCACATGTAGTGCCCAGAGGAGCTAACTACACTGGAACTAACACTAACAAAGTCAACACCTTCACACTAAAACTTTTGTCCTGTTGACAGAATTGATTCTTTTGCTCTGAAGACTACTATCACACCTTTACTTCTTTTTTTTTTCTCAGTTTGTTTGTTGTTTTTTTTACAGCAGATAACGGATGTGTTCATTCTTTCTTTAAGTTATTTTGAGTAACCAGTAAAGCACCAACTAAACAGTAAGGATGCACCAATACCAATATTGAAAATCAGTGTAGATTCTGAAAAATTTGCTGGATCCAGAATTGGTCCCATGATATCGGTTCAGTCAATATCCAGGTTGGGCCTGGATGAAGGCCCATACAAAGTCAATGGTTAGTTGAAGGATAATAAATAACAGTTACATAACACTATTGGATCGATTTTGTAATAATGTAAACTGTCCTTAGAGAGAAAAAATGCCATTTTCAAACACTATATTGTATATCAGATATTGGCAGATACTTAAAGTTAGTTTCAGTATCGGTGTCAGAGCAGAACCAACGAGGCCTATAGTTTGTACCTTTACATAGGCCGGCTGCTTCTCCAGGATCAGGTCTGCCACCTTCTTCGAAACCTGGAAAACACAATTATTACTACTGCAGGTGGGAAGGATCCACTACACTCCTGACATTCATTCATAGTACTTAATTTCAATGTCATATTGTAGCCACTTTAAAACAAATGCAATAAAAGTTACAGATGAAAGTTAAGCTGCATGGCTAACTCTGACACATTTACATGCTGTACTAGCACATAGGCATGAGAACAATAATATTGTTTATCATCATAAAAAGGTACATCAATAATCATGGTACATTTTGTATAGGCAACAAAAAAATGCAGAAAAGGCAGAAAAATGCCACTTACCACTGACATTCTCTTCTCGATAATTTTTGTTTTCACTTATAAGAAGTTTGTTTTTATAAGAGTTTGCATATGGAACCTATTCATAATATTAAAATTTGAATTATTCATATCAATTTTTAAACTGTCAGCAACATTCATAGTTATTGTGATATAATCTTCATTAGTTAATTTTCAATATTGTCCCATGCCTACTAACACATGCTGATTAATGCGCACTGTCCCATATTTAACTAGAAAAGCACTCAGAGAGCGCAGACCTCCGCCAAGGACTACCCCCATTTTTTATATAAATTGCGATAAAATCAGTCTTCTGGATCAGATCCGGATCAGCCTTTGGAATATTAAAGAGGATCCCATTGTCCATCCCTGAGTCAAATTTCATGAGGTTTGGTCAATAATTAACCGAGATATTGAGAAACAAAATTTTTGGCCCCATTTACCACAATGTTAACTAAAATTTCAAAGTGATCCAGAATCCAGGATTTCTTCCGCATCACCCCCAAAATGAAATCAGTTCTTCCTTTTCACATTTCCAACAAATCCTGAAAATTTCATCAAAATCGGTCCATAACTTTTTGAGTTATGTTGCTAACAGACAAACAAACAAACAAACAAACAGACAAACGCCGGCAAAAACATAACCTCCTTGGCGGAGGTAATAAATAAGCATAAACATAAACTCAGATGCAGTGTCCCCCGGTAGTGTCATGTATTGTAGTTTCCAAACTCAGTGTAGTACCATATTTTTCAAACTATAATTTACTCTGGAGTTTAAGTCGCAGCAACCAAAAAATGAGTGATGAGGAAGAAAAAAAAACATATATAAGTTGCACCGGAGATGAGGAACAGACATTTCATCAAGTTATAAATTTGAGTAATAACAATAGAAGAGAGAACAACAGGCTGTTAACGTCACATATCAACAGTTCTTCAGATAACTATAACATAAACAACAGAACAGAACAAGTTTACCAAACTCTCCATCTCACTCCAAATCTCTTAATCACTTCTGGGCAACTCCGCAACCTCCGGAGAAAAAGAGAGCGCCACTTCCTCTTCTGCGTAGCTGTCGTCAGACTCAGACTCAGTTCCAGTTAGAATTAATCCGGCCTTTCTGAATGCCAACAGGATGGTTTCAGTGTCACTGAAGTCCATGCTTTGTCAATCCATCCAGTGACTTCCAGGAAAGTTGCACGGCACACCCTACCCGTTGCTGTGAAGCTGTGTTCTCCATCCCCATCTTTCTCCAGTCCCTCACAAGTGTCTTGCTCACTCCAGACTTTTTTTTTGCTGCTCATTTACCGTTTTCGGCTGCACATTTCACTTGGAGTTTGTAATCTGTCAGATATGATTTTCTTTTTGGGGGCATTTGTGTTCAGACTTCTCAGTTGTCTTTCTAAGTTTGTTTATACGCCAAGTTTGTACAGAAGTAATAGTGCGATCGACTGACCTGATACAGACAGGACAGCGGCTCTTTCTGCAGGAGAAATGCGCAGTAGAGCCAAGTGCCAGTAATAATAGCAGCAGCAGATACTGACACACAAGCTTAGAGTGCCCTCTCGCGGCTGTCAGTGTGAAAATTTTAATATACAAGTCGCACCAGAGTATAAGTTGCAGGACCATCCAAACCATGAAAAAAATTGCGACCTATGGTCCGAAAAATATGATACTCTAAAGCCCTGGTAGTGTCATGTATAGTGTCCATACTCACAGCGGCTTGTTGCCTCTTCAGCTTGTCCCTGTATTGCTCCAGCTCCTGCAGGTTGAGCTCCGGGGGCAGTTTCTTTTCAAACACACAGACCCATAAGGAAAAAACAGGAAAAAAATATATAAGAATTTACCACTGTCTTTGTAGTAAATCTTTATATAACGTTAATATGTATCATGTGTGGTTTACTCCTGAAAGTGGCCCCTTTTGCATTTTTCTCATACAACTATATTATGAAAAACTAGTAAAGATAAAGTGAACATTTTGCATGACATTTACAGGTAATGTGCATGATAAACTACATTTTCTTTGTATTATTATGTAATGTTTGTATTCTTTAATTATAAGTTGCAGTTAAAAAAACAAAACAAAATCTTAGGCAGAAGGGGGATTTGAACCCAGCTTGCCCATGTGATAGCACAGTGCCTTACCAGTGGAGCTAACCAGCTACAACCTATAGAGGGAACTATAGCAGATGTTGAGGACAACTACAAGTACCTTGGTATCACACAAGCAAACAGCAACCTCGAAAAGGCAACAAGGAAAGTGGCTACAGGATTTTGCAGAGTAAAAATCTTTTCACAGCCTGTATGTTCACTGTGACATCAGTGGAAGAGTGCTATGTCTTATGTTTTTTAAGGTCGCAATGTAATATTTGCATTACTGTATTTACACCCATGCTGCCCAACACACACACACACCCCACACACATAAACACACACGCACCCCAACACGCACACACAAACACACACACACACACACAAACACACACGCATACACACACACGCATACAAACACACACACAGACACACACTGTGATACATGCACAACACATGACCTTTGTCCAACACTTGTAAGGATATTGTATGTGGGATTAGTGTCATATTCAGCCCTTGTAGGTTACAAAGTTTGATATGTTTTATGCTGCACATATTTACTAAAGATCTTGTAACTGTTTTCACTGTCATATACAAATCTTTTAAGATTCAGATAAAACATGTTAAAATGGTGTATGATTTGTCTCTACCTTTTCCATATGGGGACACACACACTGAGGAAGGTCAGGTGGGTCATTATGTTATAATTTGGACATTTTAAATCAAAATATTAATCTAAAACCACGTAATAAAAGAGCTCAGAGCTTTACAGAGACTAATTGCTGACATGGATAGCTGCAGATCACGACAGAAAGTATGTATATGAGCACATGTGAAAAAGTACATGGGCAGTAGGGGAAAATGGGATATTTCAGAGCAATGATGTCCTCTATGCAGCAGAAAAAAAAAACTCAAACAAGCACAATTCACTCTAAATAAGTGTGTTAAATGTGAGGGGAAAAACTCTCAAATTGATTTGGCACAATATATCTCCTTTAAAAAACACTAAAATTATACGTTTGAAATGATATCCTATTATTTAAAGAGTGTGGTTTACTATCATTGAGGTAAAGAATATCAAGGCTTTTCCTGAGAGTCGAAACAGGAATTGGACTTTCTGTAATGTGACATGTGGGCAGTGCCAGGAGGAGGTGAGGTGGCGTGAGGACAGGGTGAGTGATGTTTTTTATCATAACACTAACAAATGTGAGGCAAAACTACTTATAAACCAAGAGCTCTCCCACCACAGATGTGTGGAGGGAGGAGCCCGGGTTTACTAAAGCACAACCAAGCAGCCTGAGCAGATGTTACAGACCAGTGGCCCAGAGGATGATGGGTAATGAAGTTCCTCTTGACTGGGAGCCTCATTTCAGATAGAGCTGTTCTCCCAGGATTCTAATTTAAATAAAGATTTCACAGCCGTGTTCTGCACAACCACACAATCTATCAATCTAAGAGCTGAGCAGAGCAGAGGGAGGCTGTCACTCTCACTAACAGGACAAAGTCAGGATTAAAACAAAACTAAAAACCTAAACTAGATCCAATACAGTCCTGACCTAGTCCAGAGGTGGGCCTAATCCAGTCCTAAACCAATATAGACGAGGGACAGTCCAGTACAGATTTTTTTAACAGTTATCGATATATTTGTCTTGCTGTTGCCCGATAACTTAAGATTTTATATCTATAGTACAGACCAAATTTAAAGACATGTTTACAAATGTACTTTTTGCTTTAGTAAAAATGTATTTATGTGGAAAATACATTCATATGTTCACTCATAAGTAGGGGTGTGTAAAAACATCGATACACTGTATTGTTTATGTGCTGCTGATACAGTATTAATATTGTGGGCTGCTGTATCGACATATCGCAGAGCTATTTTTGGGTATATTTTCCTAAATCATTTAGTTACAGCTAGTTTTGTTGCTTGGTTAGAGGAAGGTAAATTGTTTATGCAACACATTTGACATATTCACTATTTTGATTATTAAAATGGGTGTATTTCATATTTACTTTGCACAAGTGGTTTAACAAACACTTTTATTTTCACAGCCATGATTTAGCAAATCTTTTTTATTGAACCGTATCGAATCTATTTGAAATATATCATATTGATTCGTATCAAATCGTGGTACGATGGGGCGCCAGTGGCAAAAAAACTGTCGTTGTGTCCTTAGGCAAGACACTTCACCCACATTGCCTAGTATGAAAGTGGTGTGCGTGAGTGATGGTGGTCGCAGGGGCCGATGGTGCAGATTGGCAGCCTCGCTTCCGTCAGTCTGCCCCAGGGCAGCTGTGGCTACAGTAGTAGCTTACCACCACTGAGTGTCGAGTGAATGAATAATGATCTGTAAAGCACTTTGGGTATCTTGAAAGGTGCTATATAAATGCAATCAATCAATCAAATCCTAAGCTCACTGTATCGAGATATGTATCGTATCGTGGCCCATGCATTGAGGTATGTGTAGTAGGGGTGGGCGATATCTCGATATTTTTAATATATCGAGATTTTTTTAAAACTCGATATGAATTCTGACATATCATATATATCGATATAATGCTTATATTCAATTTTGATTTTGCCGCTTTGCTTGTTTGTTTCTCTGTCGCCGCCCGCGCGCCTCCGCCTCCCTAATTGTGTTCGCTGGTGTCTCATTCACTCCTCACTATCGCCGTGAATGCTAAAAGTTGCTGCCAGTGAAAAGCTTCTAGCGCCACGAAACTTTTCCACCATTTACAGACAAAACCATCAGCAACACATCCTCACATTCCACCAAGTCGTGTCCTTTAGTCCAAAAGAAGTTGAACCGCAAGAGTGGCACGTGGAGTGCGCTGTTTATGCAAATTAGCCATGCGCTTTTTAAGTTTCGTTTCTGTAAAACGTAAACAAGTCTGCGCAAAGCTGCAAAAAATAAAATAAAATAATTAACACTATAATCTCAAACGGGCTGATGTGGCTCTTGAGTCGTTATGCGAAATATCTTGTAAAGTTTAGTAATGTAAATTCTATTTATGCAGAAGATTTTAATTAATAATCTGTTGCAGTGTCACTTGTACAAAAGTGTTTGGAAACGTTGGGTTTGATCTGCAGTGGATTGTGGGAAACCTCATAGCTCCTTACTGCTGGATAGGAACATGGATCTGTTAAAATATGGAACATTCTGAACTTCTTCTGTTAAAAGAGTTCATGGTTATGGTTATGGTCTGGATAACAGAGTTAATGCAAAGATGAGCTTGTGCTGAGTTGTTTTATTTATGAATGAAACAAAGGAAATATGTTTTATTTCTTTTATTTGACAGTTAAATTATTATTTATGTAATTAGGGTTTTTTGTAATCTTAAATGTTCCTATATGAACTGCCTACTTCTTACACTTTAATTTTTTAAAAAAGGACCTTGTGGAATTTGGCATATTTGTTTTTGCAGTTTTCCGTTTTAGGGAGTTATTTTTTCCTGTACAGATATCGAGATATTTATCGTATATCGAGATATAGCAAAATATATCGAGATATATTTTTTGATCCATATCGCCCAGCCCTAATGTGTAGTATCAGCAACTTCGTAATGATACCTAGGCTTACTCATAAGTGTATTCAAAAACACACATCTGATGCACTGGGACTAAACTGGGAAGGACACATGGCCACACCCCTCCAATATCACACATATCACTGATAAACCCTCCCTAATATCTATTCTCGTTTACATCACAAAACTGCCCAGTTTTCTTTATCTAGATGTCATTGTATTCTTTCTTTTTTCCTTTTATAAATTGCCTATTAATGTTTGTATTATAATTTGTCTAATAAAAAAAAAAAAAAAAAAACATGTCATTGTAGTGTTCCGTTATGTTAAACAGATCAACAGTTATAACCAGCTGCCTGTAAGTGACACTGAAGACGCCATGAGTCACGTCCCCCATGGAAAGCTTTGGCAGGTTGTGAAGAATCCATGGTTTTATTATAAGTTATTTTAATAGATTTACAGTTTAATCACATGTCCAGATCATTGTCCAATGTCAGTAACTACCCCGGAAGTCGTCATCCACATATTTCCAAACGTCTTCCAGTAAGCGTGACTAAAGCATACACTGGTATCAGTCCACATCCAGTACTGACCAGTCCTAAACCAATTCTGACCCAAGCAAAATCCAGTTATGATGTGGGCCAAATCAATTTCTGAACCAGTACTAACCCAAACAAAACTCACTCCTGTGTGACACAATATTAAACCAGGCCTAGCCAGAGCCGACCTCCATCAAACCCAGTACAGACTACTGTTGTCACCATACTAAAATGTCAAACTCAATTTTGATACTATGCCACACTCAATATCAATTCCGATATCACTATAAGAAAAAAACATTTGTTTAGACAATAGGATGTGATTTTCAAGATTAAACAGTAGTGCTTTCTTTTATATTATCATCTTATATCTGTGCAAGCCCTCAGTTGTCCAAAGTGTCCATGTTTGTATACCAGACTATGTGCTCTTCTACTTGTTCTGATACAGCTCAACATCATTCTAAAGTTTTTCAGGAAAGGTTCATTTCCGTCCTGTCAATGGGGCTCTTTTTGTATCGATATATGCTCAGATGAGTATCTAGATTGAGTATTAGTTTCAGTGTTGATTAATATCTGATATTGAACCAAACCCAGTCTGGGACCTGGGCCAAACCTTGTTGGTCTTACGACAGTCCAAACCCAGTCCTGACCCAGTCCTGACCCAGTTCTATCCCAGCCCCTGTTAGACCTGGACCAGTGGAATGTGAAGGCTTAAATCCCCTTCGCTCTTAGATCACTTTAATGCCTCCTGACAGGACATCAGAATTAATTTACAACACACTGTATGCATACACACGCCAGCTATTCACGAGAGCAACATACAACATAACTATCTATAACATAACAGTAATGCTGTAGTGTCACTAACAATGACCTGTGTGCACACACACACACACGCACACACACGCATACACACACACGCACACACACACATACATGCACACACACATGCACACACACACGCATACACAGGACTTGTGTGTCCTGCTTCTACTTCCTGTGTCCGTCTTTGTGGCCAGTATTCTTGTACAGGGGTCAGTGTTTGTGCCAATTCTCTGTCAGGAAATGCACATTGAAAACAGTTCTGTCAATGCCGATGAATCAGGATTAATTATATAGTGCAAATGCACCCTGCTATGGTTGGCTTGGTGTCTTCAGTGTTCTTTAGTAGTTTGGTGAAATATTTTGTCAGATTATGTCTTCAGTTTTAGCACTCACATATGTAAATCTGATTTATTATCCTCATCCACAGTGATGGTGGTTTGTTCTACAGTGTGGAGCAGAGCCTCCACTCTCTGCTCTCACAGACCTGAGCAGCTGTGTGATCTGTGTCCATGTAACAGCTGATGACTTTCTGTGCATGTTTAAACACCTGATGTCTCCCAGTGTGCTTATGAAATAAGGTTCAGTCAGACCTTCTGATTCATTTACATTCATTCTGAATTTAATTCATGCATTGTTTGTGTGTTAATACATGTCATGTCATAATTTAAGGCCTTTTTATATATAAAAAAAAAAGTCATATTGATTGATCAATATGAGGGAACACTGTGACATTTTTGATTGTACAGCCATAATCTGAACATTTCTATTCATGACAGTACTAGTACACTTGTCAGATGTGTAGTCATGGTGGTCTCATGTGACAAACTTGAGCTTGGCAACAGTGCTGTTCAGCCTCTTACTTGGTGCAAGTGACCACAGGGAAAGCAGGCACCAACTGGTATACTATTAATGTTCATATCTTGATTTAGGGACAAAATAGTGAAATAAAATCACCAGGATCAGGATATTTTAAGACCAAAATGACGAGGCTGACAGCAGCAGTTACAGAGCGAGGGGTGACAGTTTTCCAACAGAAAGTGAATTGTAACTACAGCTTGAAGGAACCACTTCATGCCCATGCTCACTTCCTATTTGGAACGAGGTTGCTAGTGTGTTAGCTATGTACAGAGAGAGTCGACATGCGAGACTGACCTCCAGCTCGTACTGGACCATGTCGAAGGAGTCAGAGGAAAAATAGACCTCCTCGATGCTGTCGATGATCTCCTGCTCTGCGGCTGGGTCTAGAGGCTGCTCCCGGAGCTCTCGCATCTCCTCCTGATGAACACACAGTAACCATGACACACATATGTCAGCACAGAGCACCATCACACACACAGTGCACCATCACACACACAGGGCACCATCACACAAAAAGGAGCTGTTGTGATGAAGTTATAGTTTTTAAGTTATGACAAGGTGCATTTGAGCATTGGAGATGTAGCCAGACTAATAATAAAGGGTTCTCAGTGTGTGAATGAAACAAACACAACGCTGGACATCTTTTTGAACAGCATTCTAAGGAATCAATTTTGCATAGTAAAGAATCTTTAAAGATAAATCTTAAAGTTCAGGAACATGCTTTTATTTGTATGTTACACAATAGTACTACAAAATTCTGTCAAGATGCAGCAACATTTGATAGGAGAATTTGATCATATTAAAATAATGACAGCTACACTAGTACTATATATTTCAGAATATTGTAGAGGTATAAACTAGAGTCTAGGTTTTTTATCATGAAAAAGCCATTTAATTTTTGGCAGGGGTCACTATGTAAGTAATGGCAGCCTTTGCTATTTGATAGTGGTGACAGTTCAAATGGTTTATGTTTTATTGTGCCACCATATGGCAGAGTTGTGAGCACTGTGCTGAGCATGCTCACACAGGAGTCTAGGTCTCACCATAAACTTTATCAACTTATCATTTAATATATGACAAATGGAACATTTCTTTTCCAGGGTGAATATTTATCATGGGGACTTTTTTGTACTACTGGGGGAATATTTGTTGTGTTTTATACTTTTCTGAACATTTGAATTGTGGAGGGTTGAGTGTTTCATTACTGCTGGAGCTCATGTTCATCAATAGTACTGTGCATCCTCCTTTAGGGTATAATTTTATTCATTATTATTAGCATGTCTATTTTTTTCACCAATATATCACATTTGAAAATGTGTAGTGGTAACAACCTCCTCCTAACCTGACTGGGGATCCTCAGGCTCTCCACAGGGCTGAGGTCAGTCATGTTCTCCTGAGGACTCTTCAGACCCTGCCACAGAAAACATGTGAGAAAACACAGGTATCTTCACATATATCTAAACTGTCTTTTAATCAAAACACGCTTAAACAAAATACAACTAAGGTGTAAAAAAGAGTGCTAGACTCCCACAGAAAGTTTAGAAAAAATACATCACATTGACAAACTAGAGAGCGACCGATATGAGCTTTTTCATGACTGATACTGATTGTTTAGATTCCTGAGAAACCCATGGCCAATAAGCTCTGCCAATTTGATATGTGGGGATGATTTGTATTATATTCCTGAAATTATTTAAATTTACTAAAACCTCACCCACAGCCCTTTTTTGCCACAAACATAATAGAGCAGTGTAGCTATATTTTGTGCAGTGTCCTCTTTGCACTCAAGTGTTCTAATACAGCTTTGTGCATATTCTTTAGGCTTCAGGTTTGCCCAAACTAATATCGACCTGTGCTGGAGATATAAGACCGATAGTCAATGCACTAAAAAGGGCAAATACCAGTCTATCTCTACTGGTAACATGGGCATTTCTCATTTCATACTCAACATGTATCTACAAAACAAAAGCCATAACTAGGATGAGGTGTTCCCTGGTCAGCCCAGAGACATAGTCCCTCCAGAGTGTCTTGGGTCTTCCCCAGGGCCTCTTCCCGGTGGGACATGCCCAGAACACCTCCCGAGGGAGGCGCCCAGGAGGCATCCAGAACAGATGCCTGAGCCACCTCAGTTGGCTCCTCTCAACGTGGAGGAGAAGCGGCTCTACTCCAAGCTCCTCACCAAATCTCTAAAGGAGCACCCAGCCACCCTGTGGAGGAAACTCATTTCGACCACTTGTATCCGCAATCTCGTCCTTTCGGTCATTACCCAGAGCTAATGACCATTGTGAGGGTAGGAACATAGATTGACCAGTAAGCCGAGAGCTTTGCCTTTCGTGGTGAAATGCGGTTACATCTCTTGTGTCTGCACTCAGTGTTATTGTGCTATGGTTTACACAGAACTTCTGTATCTACAGGGGGTTATAGGATGGGGTTTAAACCAGTTAATTCCACTTTATAACACTGCAGCGACTGCAAGATGTTTAATGACACATCTAGAGCAGGACATGTGGAGCAGGACATGTGGAGCAGGACATGTGGAGCAGGACATGTGGAGCAGGACATGTGGAGCAGGACATGTGGAGCAGGACATGTGGAGCAGGACATGTGGAGCAGGACATGTGGAGCAGGACATGTGGAGCATAGGAGACTGTTTGTTTGCATTTGGAATTATGGGCTCAGCCCTACATTCCCACAACTCTATGCCGATCTTTTCTAAGATTTTTCAGATTTTTCTCAAAACGAAATTCTAATTCAAGTCATTTTTATTTTTATACCGCATTTAAAGGGATGTTTTCAGAGTCATTTCAATCTAGGTTCCTTTGCACCATGACCTACATTATCTGTAGGCAACTACTGCTGGATTTGGGGGACCAGACGTCCTGTTGACCCGGGACATTTCCCAGTTTTAAGACCTGTGTCTCCTGTTCCAGCAGATTCATACAAATTCACTGATTTGTTCCAGTTTTATAAAAGAATTATCTCAAGTGTCCCTATTTTGGACTAATTTGATCCTGTAGCAGTAAGGAGAGACATGCATTGTAATTTGTTTAGACAAAATACAGAAAAGCTGCTTAAAAATGATCAAAACACAAAGAAAATGTGTCTACACAGGAACTAGACCGGGAATAAACCAGGACTAAAGCAGGTACTAGATACATTAGCGCCAAGTGCACAAGTTTTCCTTAATTATACATTCATTTCAGTCACAAGTCAGGTTACTCTATGCTAGAGAATAGGTTAGGTGTAATTGACGACCAAATTGGGAGAAATAGGGATAAAATCCCTCAGAAATGAGGGAACATAGGCAGGTTCCCGGAGTTATGAGCAATGGCACAGCGCTGCACGTCCATGTCTCATCTCTGTTCCAAGGAACAGTTGAAGCAAAAAGCAGCTAGAGAAATGTCCTCCTTCATGTCGCCTGCTTTAATATTTCTCTCACACACACACACACACACACACACACACACACACACACACACACACACACACACACACACACACACACACACACACACACACACACACACACACACACACACAGCTGTCATCTGAGCACCTGCCCCTGCAGCTGAGGCTAGTGCTAATGCTAATGCTATCGCTATCCTCCGGACTGCTCTCCGGGCTGCTCTCCATGGCTCCCCGCTGATCTGCGTCTCTCCGCGGCTCCTGGACATTCACCAGGCCGCGTTGTGCGCTCACCTGTCGGGCCATGAGAGACTTGATCTTCTGCATGCTGGATGTGCGCTGTGTCCGGGGGGAACGGTCAGATATACGGGCTCAAAGGAGAGATCAGACCTCCGCCCCGCAGAAGGCAGCCATGACAGAGCGGTCATGTGACTCTCCCGGCCCCGGTCCCGGCTTCGGTCCTAGTGTGAGCAGGGGCGGTCCGGCTGGTGCTGCCTGCTGGACTCTGAAGAACACTGCGGCTGATAGAAAATACTGCAGACAACGAGCAAAGGTGCAGGGTCTTATTTCTCCTGGACTGAGACAACTTCGCATTGAAGGCGTTGACTTACTACATAATTACCAAATAATTTCTTCCCAAAGTCAAAAAAGTAAAAAAAAAAAAAAAAAACATATAAAGAATTATGTGACCCTTATGTAAAATAAATAAACTGGAGATTGTCAGATGCCCTTCCACATGCCTGTATCTCTGTGTCAGATGTGTATTTATTTTATTTTATATGTCTTTGTTCTCTCTTGAAGTATACTCTCTTTTATGTGTGCTCCTTTTTGCTGTTATGTAGAAAATAAAATACAAATAGATCAAATGGAGGTGTATTGTTGTTGTTATTTTATTTTTATTAAAATTTAAAAATTCCACTCGTTCTGATGTCATGTCTGTATGCAGAGAGTTGGCGTTCCCCGTGTCGGTCACTGGGTGGTGCTCTACACTCACACACAAGGCCTAATGGTGTTTCCACGGTGTGTCGTGGTTTGTCTGGTTTAACTCAGGTTCAGTCGTGTCAAGAACTGCAATGCCATCAGTTTCATCTATTTTTATGTGTATATTTCATTTATTTACTATTTTTCTAAGTAAGTCAATTGAGAACATCTTCTCATTTACAATGACCACCAGGCCAAGAGGCAATATCAAACAGAAGCACAAGCTGAACACACACACACACCAACCAGAACATGAGACAGTGAATAGAGACATAAAACAGTGAAATATTTGCAGATTAAATATATGACATGTTACAAAGTTGTGCAATTATCCTGTAAAATACTCTGAATGGAGCAAAAGTCGATAGAGGTAAAAACTCACTTCACTGCGTCACTTGTTGCAGAGAACTGAAATGAGGAGCGGCCCAAAGTTTCACCTCATCCCCTTCCCCGTGGGTCTACAAGCCAACTACCATCAATCTCTACTGAATTATTACCAAATCCACAGAATCCTAGAGTTCCAGAACTGAGCGCTATACCTAAAAGAACAATTAAACCATTTGGGCAGACGTATTCATTTTAAAGAGAAGGAACTTGAATCAGCTCAGCTTGTGTCGAGTTTTATCAAGCAGAATTTGTCCACGAAGGATCAGTTAGGGGAAGGTTCTGCACAGTGTTGGGAAGTTTACTTTTAAATGTATTCCCCTACAGATTACAGATTACATACCCCAAAATGTAGTTTGTAACGTAACATAATGTAAGTGAGTAATGTAATCTGAATACTTTGGATTACTTGATTACTTGAGAAGCAAAGACTAGGATGGTTTAGTCCTGGTTTAGTTCTGGTTTCATCCTGGTTTAGTCCTGGTTTAGTCCTGGTTTAGACCTGGTTTTAGACCTGGTTTAATCTGGTTTAGACCTGGTTTAGATCTAATTTAGACCTGGTTTTAGACATGGTTTAGTCCTGGTTTAGTCCTAGTTTAGACCTGATTTTAGTCCTAGTTTAGACCTGATTTTAGTCCTGGTTTAGACCTGGTTTAGATCTAGTTTAGACCTGGTTTAGACCTGATTTTAATCCTGGTTTAGACCTGGTTTAGACCTAGTTTAGACCTGGTTTTAAACCTGGTTTAGACCTGGTTTTAGACCTGGTTTTAGACCTGGTTTTAGACCTGGTTTTAGACCTGTTTTAGACCTGCTTTAGATCTAGTTTAGAACTAGTTTAGACCTGGTTTAGACCTGGTTTAGATCTAGTTTAGATCTAGTTTAGTTTCCTGCAATGAGTGGAATTACTGGGAAAAATAAATAAATAAATAAAAAGGGGGATATAGCCCAAAATGTGAAAACGGGAAAACAGGAAAATACCACCATCTAATCCATTTATTTCAACAAAGTAACTGTAATCCAATTACCACTCACTGAAACAGTAACTGTAACTGAATACAGTTACTCATCATTTGTACTCTGATTACATAATTCCAATACATGTAATCTGTTACTCCCCAACACTGGTTCTGCAAATGTGGCTACCTCCTTCTTCTGTGAGTTGCTTGTGTCCAAAATGTACACTCCAGCTCCCTCAAAAATAGAACATCCTGATTCTAGCACTCAGTTAATTGCAGTTCAGTTTGCCAAGACAAGGCTTCCTCAAACTCCTAAAATACCCCAAATGTAGCGGCCTGTAGCATCTGCCCCAAGTTTACACACTACCTGCCTCCCAGGCTCCTTCACCAGCTACACTATCTTTCAGTCACCACTTACCTGCCCAGGTAATCTGTGCCTGCTAATGTGATACACAGCCAGGCTACATCCCCTGTTCAGCCTCAGTCTATGTTCTTACAATCACAGAACGCAAATATGACAGATTTGTTAATAGCCTCTGCTTATGGTGTTCCTCACCCAACACGCCCTGGATTTTGCACAATTAAAAATGGCTTTAGACAATCTACACTGGAAAAAAACAATATCTAAGTAAGTTAAAATTACTTAAATTAAGAACATTTTGCTTTATTTGAGTAGATTCAACTTGACAAGTCAAATTATCTACCAATGGAATGAGTTTTTCTTAATTTAAGCAACACTGGGTTTTGTTTATTTTAAGTGCAAAGTGTTGTTGTTTTTCTTCTTCTTCTTTTAAGTGTTGCAAGATGTAGTTTCATATTAAAAAGTTTGATTCCACTGGCAGGTCATTTTACTTGTTAAGTGAAATTTATTCAAGTCATGATGAAACTTTTTAAATTCAAATCATCTTAACATGACTAGATTTAGTTTTTTGTGTACTTAACAGCCATTCTCATCTGACAGAACACCAGACACACCAGAGCACCTCAAACATCCTGGACCATAAAAACTTGCTAAATCTAGTATGCATAGTGCACAGTCATACTCTACAGGCCTTAAGGCACTACAAGAGAGATCTGGCCAACCAAGGCTGCTAGTACAGAGTGAAATTGACACTTTGCTAAATACACTACTGGTTAAAAGTTTTAGAAGACCCTAATTTTTCCAGTTATTTATTGCAATTCAAGTTTTGCAAGTGCAATGAAGAGTTTGAAATGGTACAAAGGTAAGAACTGAACAGACACAGGTTTAAAAAAAAAAAAAAAAAAAAAAAAAGATAAAAACACAAGTCCAAGTTCTGCCAAAACGACCTCAGGAAAAAAAAGAACAAGACGGTGAAGCTTGAAAACCAGCGTCCAGCAGCACAGTGTCCAGACTTAAGAGTGAAGCAGCCTACAAGTGCTGCACATTTATGGAACTTCTGCAACAGACTTGGGAAGAACTTTCTGAACAATATTTGATTTCTATTGTAAAAATTGTGTTCAGCTGTTCTATCTGCCAAAGGTGGACACTTCCATGAATCAAAGGTTTTGAATACATTTTGGTCAACAATAAACAGTAAAAAAAAAACTGGAAAAAAGTGTGGGGTTCTAAAACTTTTGACTGGTAGTGTACCTCTGTTTAGGGATGTAACAATAACTGAAATATTGTGATATTGTATCGTCAAAAGTCTCACAATAATATCGTGGGCCATCACAATATATCAAATTACAAGTTTCTTTGCTTAAATTCATTGTTATGGTGCAACAACAGCGTAAAAACAGACAGAACTACATAGACGATGATTCTTTGCTCTCTTTTAGTCCAATCTACACATTAAAACAACTTTTATTAAGCACTTTTAAATCTTAATTATTTGGATTATGACAGAATAGTAGTATATTCACAATTTTGTTAGCGTCGGCAAACTATTGCAATAAATATTGTATCAAGAGATGCATATCGTGAAAATATCGCATCAAGAGATTTGGATATCGTTACATCCCTACCTCTGTTTTTGGATTGGTGATGTAGAAACATTTGAGTATTTTTACTGTGTGTCCATTTGCTTGTAGGAATGCTGCTCTCCATAGAAGGTCCAGATGGTCCCAGAAATCAAATGTGGTTCTCATGTTGACCAGCTCCAATTGTATCCAAACCCCCTACTATATTCATGCAGTCAGTGTGATAATAATACAGTCAGTGAGTGCAGGCATGATCTATGGTCTATAGGCTGACAAACAGTTCAGTTAGTGTTTTTGTCATGATATTGTCTCTTGCATTACCTTTTTGGTCAAGTAATTTCTGCTCTTAATTTTCCCGTTTGGGAAATGTGTCCTTTATTTAACTCATCGTTTAATACTATCCATTAGAGTTGTCACAATACTACTATTTCATTAATATTTTATACAATTCCAATCTCTATTTTGATGCTAAGGAAAGGACGTGTTACTCAATACTGATTTTGACACAATATTGATTTGATAATTAAAGACAGTCTGACTGTAGACTATATTTTTCAGTTTCTAATTTCATATTTCTGATCGTATATGCCAATTGCTTGTTTAAATGAGTATCTATAATAGTTTTGGTACTTAATTAGTGTCTCGGTTGTAACAGTGATGGAGTTAGCAATTTGAGGGCCCTTAGCGAACTTGAGTTTGGGGCCCTCACTATAATGCACTGTTTTTGTTTTGTTGTGTTTTTAATATTATTGTCTGTTTTTCCCCATTTTTCATGAGACAAGCACATCTCTATTCATTTGAACTATGGTGGATTGGAAACTTGTCTTGTTAGTAGATTGATTACTAGATAACCAGAGCTGAAAGTACTTTTTTTTTTTCTTTTTTTTTTTTTTTTTTGCGAGTACAATTACATTTTTGTTTACATCCATTACATATGATTATTCATGGAATGGAATCGGCCACATCCATAAAGTTCCTTTCCGCACTGTCCAGACAGTGAAGGAAGGTTTGAAGAGTATGACAGGTAATTCTCTGAGTACTAGACTCTCACGTGTCCTGTTTAACTACTGCCTCACATCACAGACCGCTACTGCACGTACACCAGCAGAGTTGTTGATGGGATGTCTAGGCTGGATCTGCTTTGCCCTGACCTGAAAGCAAAGGTAGTGAGAAAACAAGAAAAGCAGAAGGAGGGTCATGATCTTCATGCACGAGAGAGGCTGCTGAAACCACGTGACAGTGTCTATGTGAAGAATTTCAGCAGTAACTCAAATCAGCAATGGCTTCCTGGGCTTATCCTGACACAGAGTGGTCCTGTGTCCTACGTCATCAAACTGAATGATGGACGAGTGCTCCATAGACATCAGGATCATGTGTGTATGCATCATGATAATGGCCCTGAGATTGTCAGCACTGCAGAGTTGCCACTGGTGACTACTGGAGGAGCATCTCTGCCAGAGGAATTGCCAGGGGAGGTGCGTGTACCACCGAGGGACAATCACACACTAACACACAGACCCCTTTGGTGATCCAGCACAGGATCCTCCCAAAGCAACGACACCTGTGATGACGACTGATTCACAGGAGATAGTGCACAGATCACAGTGTGCTCGAAAGCCTCCTGATAGACTGTATGTTTAATGAGGCTACTGTTTTCCATGAGAATGCAAATACCATGTTCTCTTATGTGAATGCTATGTGTTAATTTGTGTTTGAGGTTAAGGTTGTGTTGTGTTAAGGTCAGTATAGGTGTATAGGAGACCAGATTCATTTTCATTTTTTTAAAGTTACATTTACTTAATGGAGGAATTTTAAAACTTAGTGGGGGAGGAATGTTGTAATCAAATAAATAGGACCGCTAGAGGGAGCTATGTGATAGTGAGACCAAAAAATGTGCACTACTTTTTGTGCACATTTTGTCAGTTGTTGAAGTATAGCTGTTCAGGATGACATGTATGTTTGTGAAATATTTGAGAAAAAGGTAAAGAACTTGGCATCCTTGTTTGTGGTCTCTTTTCTTGCCAAGTTACCACAATGGGCCATTATCACGCTTCCGGGTTTAGTGGGTGGGATTTGTCTAACTTGTGCACTTCCACTTCCGGCGCAACAACGTCAATGGCTCAAATGACGGCTAGATGTCACTGCTCTTTTCAAATTATGAATTAATCAACATGATCAATGCATATTCTTTGTAAATACTTTGTAATAGCTTTATAATGGGCAAAAGAAGTTACTGGGACCAGTTAAATCTCCACAGCGGGAGCAGTACAATTGTAACATAGACACAAAAAGGAGCAAAAAAGTCCACTTCAAACACGTGTTCTCGCTCTATCTTTTTTATTTTCTCATAGCATCGTAAAGTCCATTGAAGTCCGAAACGTCTCGGTGCTTTGAGAAAACAATGCACCGAGAAAGACTGGTTAAAGCGGACTTTTTTCTCCTTTACGTGCTAGCAAAAGAGACACTCGTATGCCGACGTTAGCTGACTGAAACTGAGAGGCAAACGTTCTTCCTCTTAGAATACAAATGACATGGGGGAATTTACTTAGCCTCATTTAAAAATGAATACTCTTGCTTTTGTTGGGTATGTTGGGTAAACGCCTTATATCCATACACCAAACTGACGTTAGCATAAGATAACCCTCCTGTTCTAAAGCATAGGCAACCCCTGTCCCGACATACAGTCACTCCAATAGACCCGCACTCTGTCATACCGTCATTTCGACAACCCTCCACCCCGTCATGCCCCCATTCCGACACCAATGAACCAGGACTAAACCAGGACTAATCTTGAACGAGAGTGAAAGAGAGAGAGAACCGCCATCCCGTATTGGAGGGTATTTGGTGTAAAGCTCTGTGCCATTAGAGCGCGCAGAGCTTTACGCACGCTGCTCTGTTGGCACGAGAGGAGCCACATACGCCTGACCTCCTGCAGGTGAGAGCGCGTGGAGGTGTCAAGTTAACGAGTGCGTAAAAGTCTGCAACTTAAAGTGCGCGCACAAGGAGAATGAGCGCTGCAGCCGCCTCTTTATAAACTTTCATGAATTTATAAGGGACCGATGCATTTCTGGGTCCCTGTGTAAGCCGCTCTGTCCTCATGAAAATATCCAGATTCCTAAATCATTGATTTTTTTAGTGTCTCTATCTGACTGCGAGCCCGGCACCACTTCATTCTCACCACACGCTGAGCTTCACAGCGTGTTCTCGTGCACCCTGGTCTTTGGCGACAGGTGATGAATGTCTACTGCTCCTGTCCATTCAGTCACATAATTAAGTTTTTTGTAGTTTCTCTGCTTGGCCGTATCATTGCGCCTTGAGCCAAATGCGCTTCACTGCGCGTTTCCACCTGCAGTGTCCGGTAACGCCCCGTAACCTCTTCATTCATAAAAGTTCCAGATTCTTTCACATCTGTCCCTTGTAGCCGCTGCTCGGCTGCACTCGCAGTACCAGGACCTTTACGCACAGTGATGCCTTCAACAGGATTCTGCCACTTCGACCAAAGGATAAAGAAATGTCAGAGTGCAGGGGCGTTTGATAAAAAATGGAAATGCCGCTTCTCTGACAATAACACGTCAATATCGGAGTGATGGTTTGTCGGAACGGCAACTGTAAAGCTATGTTAGGCGTAGGTGAAATTTTCAAAAAAATAAACTGTGTCCGTTTTCCACTTTGGAGCGGGCTGTGATTGAATGTTGATCAATGAGACGATGTACGTCGGAAAAGGATATTTTCAGTAAATTTATAAGGGATGTAGTCTATGTAAACAACTTCGATTCGTCCATCATGAGTGACAATTCACCGGAAGTAGGCGGGCACAAAGGTCACTGAATGCGGAAGTACTACGTATCTGCGTGATAATAGTCTATGGCTGTGTAAATTATCTTAAAGTAAAAAAAAAACTGTGATGAGATATGCATTACTAAATATCATTATTAAGGATTTTTATATTGACCAGGGATTACATTTATACAGTCAGTTTGTAAAGAAAGAAAGACATCTCTCCTGAGAAAAGATGGTTTATTAAACAATCCAAGGAACTTCTGGAAATACTTTATCATAATATGAATAGTCAAATATTAAACCCATTACACACACTCTGCATTAACAAGTTAGTACAAACAGCTGTATGTCAGTAAATCTCATTGTGTTCCCTCTTTGCTGAAGCAAGTAACAATCAAAAATGAACAAATTATCTTTGCCAAATATCTGCAGTACAATAGTACATTCTTATAGTACATATAATTACAGCCAACAACAAGTGTTGTATTTGATGGCTCATTTGAATATAATGGACAAAACCTCAACAAATATCTCCTCCCTGGTCCAACTATAGAACCCTCTCTTGTTCTCCTCAGGTTCCACCAAAGCAGTGTAGCCAAATGTGAAGACATTAAAGGCATGTTTCATCAAAGACAGCTGTTGGATAATGTTTTGTGTTTTATAGCTGTTTTATGTTTTATTTTGAGGGGCATGCAGCTAGACCAAAGCCATCTATGACTGGCAAGTCCTACCATTTGAGACATGTAGTCCCTGCTGTGCCATTTATGCAGTATACAGACATATACAAGACAAATGTGATTGAAATGAGGAGTTAGTTCAGTCAGCGCACCAGTATTTTTATGTTGATAACAGTCTTCAGAGTCTTCCTTCCCCTAACAGCAGATGGTGGGTTTGAGACAGACAGTAGGATCTATTCAAGCTTATGTCACAAACCAGGAAGACCTTTGGAAAGATACGATTACAACTTCTGGTGTAGTTACTGACAATGGGCTCGCCCGCTCACATGCCCCCTTCTTCTCTTCTAATCACATGTACCGGTGCTCTTGGAGTGAGCTATGGTTGGAACTGTTGATTAACTGAATAGAACAGAACGCTACAATGAAATGGAAATGAAGAAAGTGGCCTGGCCTGGGAAGTGGTAATCGCATCTTTCCAAACATCTTCCTTGTTTGTGACATAAGTGTGAATAGAGCCAATGATCTCATAGTGATACAACTCTTCCTACCAGAAGCTAGGCCAGTCAACCAGTGAACTGTGGCTCTCAGATAAGGAAGACCCATACTCTGAGTTATAAAATGAGATCAGCTATGAACCCACAATGCGAAACGTTTACAAGGTTGTTGCCTTTACTACACATGCAAAGGTTTTGGTGCAGGTCCTGTAGAAACATGAAAGAGAATTGGATAATATCATTAAATCAGACAAGTTACTGGAAAAATGGTGATCATGGAAGGGAATAAAAACATCTCCCTGTCATCAACTTTCCTTGCTGTTTCTTACCCAAATATTCTAGTACAGTTCCTTAAGTTTATCATGTGCATGTTTTTGTGATGCCTCAGAATGTGTGTATGGTGCTGTGTCTATATTCAGAAAAGAAATGAACTAACACATGTCAACTTTGTTATAGCCACATTTCACATAGCCCCAAAATACCAACTGTCTATTTTCTGGTGCCCAGCTTGCTCACCTTCTGAGTAATGAACTGGCCATCCTGGTCCAATCAGTGACCGTGACAGGACGAGTGGAGCGGCTGGGTTGCAGTGAGTTTACATGAACAATGAAAACTGATCCACTTCCTTTTATATTTTTTCAATTTTCCCAAAATAAAATGCCCAGTGTAAAAAAAAAGTGCATTGCAGTAAGGTGCAAAGAGGATTTGAGCAGCAGAACCATGAATGGTAAAACACAAGTGCTTTATATACTGCAGGATAACCATTAAAACTCCAAGGGATGTAAAATTAACATTAGCTCTTTAAAACTAAGTTAAAATCCTCCAATAAAATAACCATAACCAAATTGTAAACCATGTAAACTCAAATATGAAAGATAAAGCCCTAAAACCAAACACCTAATAAAATACAACGTGAATAAACCCAATTTAAAACTAGTGCTAGATATCCAACCCGATATCCAACATCTTGAGCTGGAATTCTTATACTGTGCCTGGTCCTCCGGGGAATCTTTTGGCCAGAAACGTGGACACAAGACACAGGTAAGTAAAAGCAAAAGACTAATTCAACACATACACAATCATACCACTTTCACACTTTAAAAATATCCACATACACACACGCAAACACACATGAGGCGCAACTAGTTTAAAACACTGCATATATTTTACACATTTCCAGTTGTAATTGTTACAATGGCTGCGAATCATTTCTCTTTCCTCGCTTCCTTCTCCTTGATTCCTCTCCTCGATTCTGCAGGAAATGGGTGAGGAAGAGACACAGGGAGGGGAGAGGATCTACACTTCTCACTAAGATGAATAAAGTTTGAATATTAATGACAAGTCAATTTTATTGGATGTAAAATTTAAGTTACAAACAAGTACAAACTAATTTCTGTTTCAAAATTACTCTACAGCATCTACATCTCAAAAAACATAATGGCATTGAGAGAATGAAATTTGGTACAGCCCATGTCAAGACAAATAAAAAATAATATTATGGGTCTTCATAATTTTACCACCAGCCTTTGGACCAGTTTGATCTCTTCATATTGAACAATACACTTTTCACGCCGGTGGTCTGTTGTGTGCTGTAGGAGCAGCACTGATGCTGTGGGTGCGTGTTGTGACTGTAGCCTCTTATTGTAGTTTTGCTGATGTTGTTGGGGCTGGGTGTGAGCGATGTGTTACATTGTGTTGTTGGGGCTGGGTGTGAGTTGTGTGTTACGTTGTGTTGTTGGGGCTCGGTGTGAGTTGTGTGTTACGTTGTGTTGTTGGGGCTGGGTGTGAGTGGTGTGTTATGTTATGTTGTTGGGGCTCGGTGTGAGTTGTGTGTTACGTTGTGTTGTTGGGGCTGGGTGTGAGTGGTGTGTTACATTGTGTTGTTGGGGCTGGGTGTGAGTGGTGTGTTACATTGTGTTGTTGGGGCTGGGTGTGAGTTGTGTGTTACGTTGTGTTGTTGGGGTACGTATGTTTATAATATATATTGATAACTTTGGTCCTGCCAAAAGATTATGCCACCAGCTGCCACTGATAGGAGTCCAAACTTTATTAAACATCTAAAAATGAAACTTTGCATAAAAATGGCCCACACAAGCCCCTGTGTCTAAACATTAATGTCAATGGGCCAAGCGCGTATCTCCAGATCACAGATCTATCAAAAGAAATGGAGAAGATATTGCTGTCTTAAAGTTGTCTTCATTTGGCTTAGAGACCACTCCAAAAGATTTTAAAAAGATAAACATCGTCTGTATGTATTTCTTATTCTGTAAAGCACTTCGAATGTGTACGAATTGTGCTATACAAATAAACTTGCCTTCCCTTGCCTTGCCTTGTCTGCAGACATCTTGTTAGGGAGATATTCAAGGTTCAGCACAGGACAAGTCCAAGTAAGCTGCACAAATCATGTTTCTCCAGACTGTACCACCTCTCATATAAAGTATCACGTGCCAGTAAAGTAGATGTATCATATGCAGTACACACAGCAGTAAGATCAGGTCAAGTCATCTGTCTAAATCTAGCATGTAAAGAGGCAGATGGAAAATCAGAAGAGTCGTAAGATGGCGATCTGAGAAGTTTAACCTCATCCTGAAGCTGTAATTTTCTCATCTCTGACTTTTAGGTTTTAAGTGTCAGATGAATTCATTAGTTGGCTGTCTCCAAGGCAGTGTGGCCAACCCTTGATTCAACTGGTACATTGAATAAGGATCTCAGTTGTTTTCCATTTGGAGTAATGAGATGGGTTACACCAACAAATGATGTAGTCCTGTAGAAATGGCAGAGCATGCAACCAGAATTACATTTACATTTTGACATCAGTTACTATCCAGGGTGAAAATTAAATGTCATAATTTAATGTTTGAGCAATATTGAGAACAGACCCAGAATATGAACCATACTGTTGGAATACTTCCATTAGCAGAGGTAAGCTAAGGCCACGTTCTGTTATTCTTATCAAAACATCAGTGGCATACAGGCACGCTTTCTATTCCTCCTATCAGAAAACTCTTTAACCTACTCTCTTGGCATATTAAGGGATCAATCCTTATCTACAGCCATGTTATAGCTGTATTGGATTGGAGATGTGTTCATTTCTCTGTATTCTAGCAGTAGGGGGTAGAGAGCCCAAATACATTTATAATATAATCTATACAGAACCCACACCTTTTCATGACTAAATAAAAAAAAAAAAAAAACACTGGACTGAATCAAAAGCATTTTCAGCATCAAGACTGAGAATAAGTGCATTTAATTTCCTACTGCTGACCTGTTCAGTAATATGTAAAGCTCTGCTTATGTTGTCCCAGATTTGTCTATTTTTCAGAAATCCAGCTTGATCTTCATCAATCAGCGATGGGATCACTGCATCCACTGGCTTAACTAAACTAGTCCTGTATGTTTTAGAGTCTGTGTTTACGACACTCATTGTTCTGTATGATTTACAGTGCATCTTTAGGGATAACAGATATAAAGGGATGATACCTCCTTTCAGAATAAAGTTCAAACTGAGGTATCAAATCTTCTCTCATTTTCTTGTACCATTCAGGTGGAAACCCCTCGGTACCTAGTGATTCATCAGAAGTCAGGCTGGACATGGCCTTGTCTATTTCCAACCAAGTTATAGGAGGAATTTAGAAAAAATAAGTTATTCCTGAGACACATATGCTGCACTGAATATTCAAAATATCTGTTTATTCTATATTATGTTGTTCTGTTCCAACACTGAAAATTCCACAAGTAGGACAAATTATGTAAAGATAAGAGCATTCAGAAAATCTGACATCAGTTGATATTTTTGATACTTAAACTAGTATCAAAACTAGATATTCATTTGAGCAGGCATTAATACTAAAAAGGTCCATTTGACAGGAAAGAAAAAAAACTTTCATGAAGCTTTAGAATGATCTGGACCTGTATCAGAACAAGCAGAAGAGCACATAGACTAGTCTACGCTCATGGACACTATGAACCTACCTGGACCACTGAAGGATTACACACATATAAGACACATGGGAAAATAAAAGAAAGTAACATTTAATAAACAAAATCAAAATCATTCTATTGTCTAAAGAAAGAGTGTTTTTATTATCATTGTGGTATCACAATCAGTATTAAGTTCTGAGTCTTAGCCTTAGTTCTTATTATCAAAAGCTTGAAATGTCAGTATCATGACACTAGTACAGTGGTGGCTGACAAGCATTCACCATCCAAACAGCTGCCACAAATCCAGGTGGATTAGGCACTTCACCCACATTGCATGGTAATGGGACTGTTTGTGTAAGGAAGGGCATCTTGCTTAAATCACCCTGTACAGGTTCACTGCAGTGATAAACTCATAACATATTATGACTATTGATGGTCTGATACTCTGCAGCAGATGTCATCAACATTCTCATGCGGTGTGATGCTGAAGGTAGGTACTACTATTACACTTGAATCTGAGCCTCATTTGAACATAGTCTGAACCAGAAAGAACTGACTTAGCTGGAACTATAACAGATGATCTGATCTGAGATATGTGTACATTGTGTCTCCATGGTAACTGATGAACATTCCTCCATAGACATGAATGCAGAACAACCCCATTGTAATATCTCACAGGGATCATTTACTGATTTTACATTACCATATGTCTGCATCATGTCTGCCCCCTGTTCAGAGACCCTGACAAAGACTCTAAACCTGATGCCTTGTTTAATGGTCCACACTTGGATTTTGGTCCACGTTTAGTCCAGGGCACCAGGGATCAACAGATATCAAGAAATCCTCTCAATAGCTTGAGAGGGCTGGTCTGAAGAACACACAGAGGTTCATCCTGGCAGCAGGACCTGGGCACTGAGCAATAGAGGCCCAGATCTACCACACCAGACACCAGCACCACAATGCTGCAGGGAAAGCAAACATGGAGCGACATAACCAAGTGGCGGGCATAGTGTACAGGAACATCTGTGCAGAGTACAGGCTGGAGACCCCAGGATCAAGGTGGGAAACACCTCCAAAGGCTGTGTAGAATGACTGAGCCAAGATCTTGTGGGACTTCCAGATACAGACTGACAGGATGGTGATGGACCAACCAGACATAGTGGTGGTGGATAAGAAACAGAACAAATATGTGGTGGTGGACATCACAATACCAAGAGATGGTAATATCAGGAAAAAGGAACACGAGAAACTAGAGAAATACCAGGGACTCAAGGAGGAGCTGGATAAGGCCTGGAAGGTGAAGGCATCAGTTTTGCCCTTGATGATCGTAGCACTCGGGGCTGTAACCCTAAACTGGAAGAGCAGCTACAGCAGATATCAGGAAAAATAACAGACATCTCAGTCCAGAAAAGTGCAGTACTGGGAACAGCAAACATACTGCAGAACTCTCAGGCTCCCAGGCCTCTGAGGACCCGAGCTGGATGAAGGAAGGTATATACAGTATACAGTATATGTTATATTACATAAAAATGTTTCAGCAATGTTTTCTGAGTAAAACTTATGAGATTGTGTATATCGTGAGTCTCGTCGCTTGTGTGTACATGAGCACATTTGATAATTGCTGCTGTAAAGTCAAAAGCGGTGCTAGAGTATGGAAAAGTTGATAGCTTTTTCATTGTGGGAAAAAAAGTACAAAAATACAGGAAGTAGTGCTGAGTTATAAAAAAAGAATTCAGGGCACCTGTCTCTGACTGTCCCTGTCTTTGTCAGGACACCTGTCTCTGAATCAAGAACATTAAAGACTGAGCTAAACCCCGAACTGTGTTTGTGCTTGTGTTTGTTTGTCTTTGTGCTTGTGTTTGTGTTTGTGTTTGTGTTTGTGTTTGTGTTTGTGTTTGTGTTTGTGTTTGTGTTTGTGTTTGTGTTTGTGCTTGTGTTTGTGTTTGTGTTTGTGTTTGTTTGTGTTTGTGTTTGTGTTTGTGTTTGTGTTTGTGTTTGTGTTTGTGTTTGTGCTTGTGTTTGTGTTTGTGCTTGTGTTTGTGTTTGTGCTTGTGTTTGTGTTTGTGTTTGTGCTTGTGTTTGTGTTTGTGTTTGTGTTTGTGTTTGTGTTTGTGTTTGTGTTTGTGCTTGTGTTTGTGTTTGTGTTTGTGTTTGTGTGAGTGCAGCACATGGACAAAACCTGTGTGAGGCTCAGGCTCCTGTGCACTTCACCTGTTACTTTAAAACTACTACTTAGAACACAGGACTTTTTAAAGACTAGTTTACATGAGTTTGATAGAACATGAGTTTGACAGAACATGAGTTTGACAGAACATGAGTTTGGTAGAACATGAGTTTGGTAGAACATGAGTTTGGTAGAACATGAGTTTGGTAGAACATGGGCATTAGATGAAGTACAAATAGAAATAGCTCAATGATAATGATGAAGTGCTAAAGGGAACATTACACAGTTCTTGAGTAGAATTCTACACTCACACGTCTGTTTTTGCTGATGACCGCAGATGATCTCTCCAGTGCCTTTTTAAAATTTCATAGTTTTAACCTTCATTTAACAAAATAGAAGTTTTGTCATTTATTTGTATTGTCTAAGTGGATGGAAGAAGTACTTCAGTACAAGTATATACCGAAGCAAAAAAAAAAAAAGTAAAAGTATCACATGAAAAAATCTCTCGCAGAGTTTGAAAGCTAATAAAGCTTTAAGACTTTCTGCTGCCCATGTCCAACCATGAAGTAAAATGATCAACTTAAACTGACAAACGATGTCAAAATGTGCAGGATTTGTAGTTCTGTCTGCAGTAAAATGATGACTTGTGTGGTGTACTGTATCTGAGTTCATCTGACACTTCTGTCCTCCAGGAGAGTTTTTTCTTTCAAGAGTTGAACCTTAAACCAGGCCACTGCACTGGCTGTCAGTGTGAGTGGGTGAAGTGTCTTGCCAAAGGACACACGTAACAGCAGGAGTTGTACCATCAACCTTTAGATCCGTGGGCGGCGTGATGTGCAGCTCTGTTGTTTTAACCCTGAACCTGCTCTGGGTCAGTCTAGGACTCGGCAATGTGGGTGAAGTGACTTGTCTAAGGACACAACAACAGTTTTTGTCACTGTCACTTAGTTTTCCGACCGTTCTCCAAACCAATCAACAGATCAATACTATGATTTAAAATGTCCAGATGATAAGATAATGATCCTCAGGTGCCATCGATTATAAAGCTCGAGCACACACAAGCACAATAGGTCTCTTTTAAATAATTCATGAGACACATACGCTGCACTGAATATTCACAATATCTACTTCTGTTCATGTACTTTATTGTTGCAACACTGAAAATTCCACAAGTAGAACAAAGCTTCATACTAAAAAAGTCCACTGGACAGGACAGAAAAGAACCTTTCATGAAGCTTTAGAATGATCTGGAGCTGTATCAGAACAAGCAGAAGAGCACATAGACTAGTCTACGCTCATGGACACTATGAACCTCCCTGGACCACTGAAGATCACACACATATAAGACACATGAGAAAAGAAAAGAAAGTAACATTTAATGTGGAAAATCACATTCTATTGTCTAAAGAAAGAGTGATTTTTTTTAAATCATTGTGGTATCACAATAATATTAAGAACTGAGTCTATTGTTTAATGTCGAAATTAAGAAATTTCAGTATCATGACACTAGTACAGTGGCACAGTTGATAAGCGTTCACCCTCCAACCAGATGATGGCTGCTTCAAATCCAGGTGGTTTAGACACTTCACCCACATTGCACAGTAATGACACTGTTTGTGTAAGGAAGGGCATCTTGCTTAAATCACCCCGTACAGGTTCATTACAGCGATAAAAGACATCTATGACAAAAGTACTGATACTTGATCAAGTAACAAATAAATGATCACAGGATCACTCTGAACCTGATGCCCTGTTTAATGGACCACGCTTGGACTTTGGTCCAGGTTCAGTCCAGGTCTAGTTTCTGTTTGAGGTCTGGATTCAGGCTTAAAACCACAGAGAGTTCTGAGAAAAAGCAGGACCCAGAAGGCCAGGGGTCAGACCAGGACTAGATAAGGACTAGACCAGAGATTACACCAGGACTCACCCAGGACTAAATCAGGACTGAACCAGGACTAAACCAGAGCAAAACCCAGATTGAACCAGGACTAAACAAGGCCTAAACCAGGCCCAAGAGGAGCAGTGACCCAGAGATGAGGTTGTTTGTGAGACTGGTTTTAGTCCTGGCTCTGACATGGACCAGAGCAAGTGCGAATTCTGGACCCGGACATGAATCTGGATCTGAGTGCCACAGATTAAAACACACAATGTCTCTGAAGGACAAGACGCCGGTAAGCTCTAAACCAGTACTATTATAGTAATCATATTTTTATAGCTGAAGTAATAAGAATAATGAGTCGGGCATAAAGCAGATGTTATAATTAAACATGAAAAATTGGTGTTTCATCTTTTATTTAGTGACAGATGATGTCTGGAGAGCTAAATGAAAGAGGGTGTAGATGTTAGGCTCACTGCAGTCGGAGGGATAACTACTACAAATATCAGCACAAGGGAACTGCAAACCATCAGGTTCCACAAAGTGTCTGTCATGTACCTTCAGTGGTTTGGTGGGAAAGGACCAGAAACAAAGGACAAACAAAGAATCCAAATAGTCAGAGGCCACAAACCCAAAGTGAACTAAGATGAAACAAGGACAGCAGGTGGTCATAACCCTCACTGCAAACACAAAGCAACAAAATGAACTCTTAAACATGCAGGATGCATTTGAATCTCTTAAAAACTCTTTAAAAACATAAGGTACCTGTCAATAGTCCCTCTTTTTTAAGAACCTCTGGGGACTCTTTGGGACCCAAATTTGGTAGTTTAGAGGGTTTAGAGTCTGTGCTTTTCTCTCAACTGGATGAAACTAAAGTTTGATTTTTCATCTGGTCTTATCTCTGGTCTCTGGTTCAGATCTTGGGTCAGTTCCATTACATTCAGGGCTTCAGTGACAGCCCGTTCTATAAATCCTTCTTGAAGATGACCTCCAGCTTCTGGTACAACATCACAGAGACCTCCTCAGGCTTCTATATGCAGCAGTTTGTCAAGTGGTGAGTATAGACCAGGACCAGACCAAACTAGACCAGGACCAGACCAGGACCAAACCAGTACTCAACCAGAACTAGACCAGCATTAGACTAGGACTGGACCAGGATTAATCTGTTGTGTGTTTCAGGAATGGAACCTGTGTAGTCTTGGCGTCCAACGCCACAATCAAAGGACACACAGCTGTAGTCCACCGTAAGTCCTGTCTCTGGTTCAGTCCTGGTTTCACAAGACAGAACAGAACCTTTCCTAGATATCTTTAGAATGATCTGGAGCTGCATCAGAACAAGTATAAGAGCACATAGACTAGTATACATTATAGATATAATATAGATATTAGGACAAGATCTGGCGAGACAAAATTGCAAAGATTTGTGCACACATGAGGATTTTTTCCAAGTGTTTACATTTGGATTAGACAAAAACAGAGTTACATGTTGGTGAGTTTGATCTTTTATAGTAAAAGCAGAACTAGAACGGAAACAAAAAGTATGAAATCAAATTAATAAAAAAATTGAGGCCAAAACTAAAAAAATTATTGATAAATTTATATATAAGAAAATATGTTTAAATTTCATCTCGTTTTGTTCTTGTGGACCCAATCTCGCTTCTCATCTAATCTTGTGTAAATTGTGTCTCATCTCATCCAAATATACAGACATGTGAGAATATAAAAGAAAGTAATATTATTTAATGTTGAAAATCACATTCTATTGTCTAAAGAAAAGGTGTTTGTTCTTCTGGTTCCTTTTTCTGTTGTAGTTCACAACATGACCAGCTGGGTGCAGGTGTTTAATGTGAGCCAGAACTCAGTTTTGGTTCGTGCCAGGACCAAAGCCCAGAACATCCATAATTTCCTGCACCACCTCCGCATAGACCCGACCGAGCACAAACCAGACCTGGACTCTGTCAGTCTCTACCTCGCCAGTAAGAAAACTATTTATATCTCTGGACAGAGCTAACCCGCTAGCTACCGCATTTCAAGTAGAAGATGAGCATGGGTGCGATTCAGTTTTATCAACTCTGGCTCCAAATCACTTTATATGTCAGAAGTATGGCCCCTCTCTTCTGTAACTGCAGCTGTCAGGTTCCTCATTCTGACCATAAAATATTGGTTTGAACCTCTACAGGCTAGAAAACAGCAGTTTGACTTCCATTATTTATCAGGATGAAATCCATGAACACACTGTCAGACCCTGCACTGGTGCAGTAGGTCCTGGGTTCCTAATGATGCACGACAATGTCCAGCCTCATGTGGCAAGAGTCTGCAGGCAGAACCTGGACGATGAATAGATTGATACAACTGAATGGCCCTCACGATCACCTGACCTAAACCCAACAGAACACCTCTGGGACATTATGTTTGGGTCCATCAGACACTGTCAGGTTACTCCTCAGACTCTACAGGAGCTCAGTGATGCCCTCACACAGATCTGAGAGAACATCCTACATGACACCATCCATCATCTCATTAGGATGTTGTCAAACCTGCATAGAAGCATGAGGGGGCCATACAAGAGAAGCATTTTGAGTTGCAGGAATAAAATGTTGGCAACATGAACCAGCCTGCCACGTCATTATTTCACTTTGATTTTCAGGGAGTCTATAAAACTAACTCATGGTGGCATCATTTTGTTCCTAAGGCACTGCTCTGTCCATATACTGTATATATTAAGATCTGATGTGTTTACAAAGCATTCCTTTAATTTTTTGAACAGTATATGTTATATTACATAAAAATGTCTCAACATCGTTTTCTGAGTAAAACTTATGAGATTGTGTATATCGTGAGTCTCGTCGCTTGTGTGTACATGAGCACATTTGATTAATGCTGCTGTAAAGTCAAAAGCGGTGCTAGAGTATGTAAAAGTTTATAGCTTTGTCTTTCTTGGGTTTACCAACATAAAATAAAAAGTGAGTGAGATAAAAGCCTCCTCTTTTAGAATATTTCAGCTGTAAGCCTCTATGGAACTGTTTACCTGCTGCATCTGGGGAGGATGCCACGTTAACTGTTTGCCTACCGGAACAAATTAAATGACACAGTGTGCATGGAAGGACAGGTGTGTATTGAGCAAGCACATGTAGGGAATTGTTACACCAGTATCGAAAGATTCAATATTATATTGAATATCCCTGCATCCCTATTCTCGATACAGTCTATATTAATAAAACTAGACTTTCTGTAAAGCCGGTGTGATCCCTCCATCTGTCTCCACTGATAATAATGCTTTTGTGACGGAAGTGCTGCTGCCAATCTGCACCATCGACCCCTCCCACCACCAGCACTCGCACCACATACTAATGTGGAAGAAGTGTCTTGCCCAAGGACACATCCTTGTAGACCCCCTCAGTTTAGATCCGTGTGGTCCTCGTTGCAGGCAGACGAACTGACGTGAGTGACAGAGACCTGCAGCTGTTCAGAGACCATGCCCAGTGTACAGGATTCACAGGAGAGCCGGATTACAGCTACCAGAACCAAGGTCTGGACCGGGACTGGACCAGGACTAAACCAGGACTGAAACAGGACTGACCCAGGATTGTCACTGTTGTTGTCTTAACTTGATTCTTGTCTGTCTGCAGAGTTCTGTTCTGAGCCTGAGTCTGTCTCTCTGGACCAAAGATTCTTCCATAAAAATTAAAAGTTTCTAAAATCTCTGGTGCTTTATTAATTTGATTTAATTTAACCAAAACAGGAAAGTCCAAATGTTTCCCGTGTCACTTTTGAAGTTGCAGTGAAAAACATTTCAAGTGCATGTGACAGGTTTTCATGTTTGTCTAATCCTGACTGGGTTTGGTGGAATGAACCTGAGCTTAATATGGATCTTAGTTTGACATCAGTTAACTGGCAGCTTGTGGAAAAAAGTACAAAAATACAGGAAGTAGTGCTGAGTTATAAAAAATAATTCAGGGCACCTGTCTCTGACTGTCCCTGTCTTTGTCAGAACACCTGTCTCTGAATCAAGAACATTAAAGACTGAGCTAAACCCCGAACTGTGCTTGTGTTTGTGCTTGTGTTTGTGTTTGTGCTTGTGTTTGTGCTTGTGCTTGTGTTTGTGTTTGTGCTTGTGTTTGTGTTTGTGTTTGTGTTTGTGCTTGTGCTTGTGTTGTGTTGTGTTTGTGTTTGTTTGTGTTGTGCTTGTGTTTGTGTTGTGTTGTTTTGTTTGTGTTTGTGCTTTGTGTTTGTTTTGTGTTTGTGTTTGTGCTTGTGCTTGTGTTTGTGTTTGTGTTTGTGTGAGTGCAGCACATGGACAAAACCTGTGTGAGGCTCAGGCTCCTGTGCACTTCACCTGTTACTTTAAAACTACTACTTAGAACACAGGACTTTTTAAAGACTAGTTTACATGAGTTTGGTAGAACATGAGTTTGGTAGAACATGAGTTTGGTAGAACATAAGTTTGGTAGAACATGAGTTTGGTAGAACATGAGTTTGGTAGAACATGAGTTTGGTAGAACATGGGCATTAGATGAAGTACAAATAGAAATAGCTCAGTGATAATGATGAAGTGCTAAAGGGAACATTACACAGTTCTTGAGTAGAATTCTACACTCACACGTCTGTTTTTGCTGATGACCGCAGATGATCTCTCCAGTGCCTTTTTGTCATTTATTTGTATTGTCTAAGTGGATGGAAGAAGTACTTCAGTACAAGTATATACCGAAGCAAAAAAAAAAAAAAAGTAAAAGTATCACATGAAAAAATCTCTTGCAGAGTTTGAAAGCTAATAAAGCTTTAAGACTTTCTGCTGCCCATGTCCAACCATGAAGTAAAATGATCAACTTAAACTGACAAATGATGTCAAAATGTGCAGGATTTGTAGTTCTGTCTGCAGTAAAATGATGACTTGTGTGGTGTACTGTATCTGAGTTCATCTGACACTTCTGTCCTCCAGGAGAGTTTTTTCTTTCAAGAGTTGAACCTTAAACCAGGCCACTGCACTGGCTGTCAGTGTGAGTGGGTGAAGTGTCTTGCCAAAGGACACACGTAACAGCAGGAGT